>NW_015386538.1:662149-687736 GCF_001527695.2 Protobothrops mucrosquamatus
TACTGCTATCATGTCCCCCCTCGTCCTTCTCTTCATTAAACTAGACATATCCAATTCCAGCAGCCTTTCCTTATATGCTTTAGCCTCCAGCCCCCTAATCATCTTTGTTGCTCTTCTCTGTACTCTTTCTAGAGTCTCAACATCTTTTTTACATCGTGGTGACCAAATGTCAGGGTACAACTTGGAGCAAGTCCTTTCTAGGCATCCTCACAAAGCAGACAATTTTGATTTGGATCAGCAGTCCTTTATACATCTTAGCATTATAACAATAGCAGTAGCACTTAGACTTTTATATTGCTTCATAGTGCTTTACACAGCATTCCCTAAGCAGTTTACAGAGTCAGCATATTGCCCCCAACAATCTGGGTCCTCAGTTTTCTCAACCTTGGAAGGAGAAAAGGCTGAGTCAGCCTTGAGTTGGTCAGGATCGAACTCCTAGCAATGGGCAGAGTTAGCCTGCAATACTGCACTTTAACCACTGTGACACCACAGCTCATATACAGTATATATTGAGAGAGATTTAAAACTAATAATCAACACTAGAAATTGGTCCTGAAAGCTTTCTGGTAATCCCCGCAGGGACTACTAAAAGGCCATAACTTTGGACTATCAGATTTCTACAGTCATTGCATGATGTGCCAGTTGTAGCTTTCAAGCCATTGTCAAAAATATGGAGCGTATAAAGGCTCATCAAAATTCAGTGACCATTCTTTTAAATTTATTCATCTTGCCACTTCTTTGAGGTACAGGCTGTCATTTGCACATCAAGCAAAAATAATCCAGTGCATCCATAGCATCCATGCTAGTCTGAACTGATTATTTAAGCGTTTGAAGGTCCACCAAGTCAGTTGAATAAATGCAAAATAAACAATTATCCCACATGTATCTATGTAAAATGTTGTTGCGGTTTAAAAAAAGAATCACTTCTTGTAGTCAGGAAGTGTACAATTGTTCTGTTTTTATTTCTCCCTCAAGTAGGGAATCACAGATCACAAATCCACTTTCATATTCTACCTTTAGGCCTTCTTTGTAACTTTTTTCTTTCTGCCAAAGCATAAAGAAACAGTAATACTCGACTCTCAGGCATCTCCTTCTTGCTGTGCTATGTGATTTGGCAGAGAACAATTAGTGTATCCTGTGATGCAACTCGATTTGCTGGCTTCCATTGCTCAGTGAGGAAGAATTGATCATTAAGTTGATAAAGCTAGGCTATTGGCTTAAAGAAATTAGAACGGACTAAGAAAAAAAAGCAGTAGGAGTAAAGAGGTGGGAATGCCAATGATCTGTGCCTAGAGATATACAGCCTGTGATTTGAGGATGATTTAAATTATTGAATGTGAAAAATGTGAAATCCACTTCCCTTTAATCTATTTTGCCTGGATGAGCCATCATATAATGCAAGTTGATTTGTAGTTTCTTTGATCCCTTCAGCTTGTCCTCAAGTATATCTAGTTAAGGGATTTTTTTTTTGTTTTTAGCTCCTGAACGTTCTAGCTAAGCTTACCTCACGGTGTGGTTATCATATCCATTATGAATAAGAGAGAACTTGGGGAAAAAATAAACCTTATTTGTTCTCTGTTGTTTATTTATTGCAACGGTGGCACACCTTATGAATTCAGCAGCATGGCACAGAGAAAAGGAAGAGATGAAAGGAATGCAAAGCCACTTTTTGGGTAGAAAAGATGAGGTGTTCTGGGTTTCCTTCCCTGAATGTGAAATGCTGAAAAGCTTCACATTCAACATGGGAACAAGGATCGCTTCTTGGTTCACAGCCAGACAGGTAACATCAGCCTGTGTTCCTAAAACAAGCCCAAGGCAATGGCGTCAGCGGCTTTCAAGATACACCAAAAGTGTTGAGAGATATATTAATATTGGACTTAGAGTTAAAACCGGAACTCTTCTTGCTGGGAATAACTACAGAGAAATACAATAAGGGAACAACCTATTTGCTGTTACACATCTTGACTGCAGCTAGGCTTGCATTTGCGCAAAAATAGAAGAGCAAAGAAATCCCCACAGAGGAAGAGACACTATATAAAATATTAGCATGTGCGGAAATGGACAGGCTTACAATGGTTTTGAAAGACAAATGTGGATCAGTCTATTTCGAAACCTGGGATAAATTTTACCGCTGGAGAGATTCGAGGACGGTTGGGATTAAAGACTAGTGTTAAGACAGAAATATATGTTATTTTAGAATAAGTACTGTATATAAAACTTAGATGTATTTCTAGAGATGAAGAATCGATTGTAAAATGTGGAATAATTTGATAAGAATGTATATACTGGAATGTCACATTATATCCAATGTTTTTTTAATTGTATTATAAATAAAATTTTGTAAAAATAATAATAATTATAAAAAGATACACCACAAGTGGAGAGAGAGAAAGAGACAGAGACAAAGAGAATATGTCCATGTGGGTACTAAGTAAGGAAGATAACAGAGATAGGTCACATTCATTACCAAAGCAATGGGGGAGGGCGGGAGAAACATGGCTTAAATTCAAAACAAGATGAAGGAATGCGCTAGCAACTCAGGCAAACACCTCTGGAGGAGAAAGAAATCACAGTCAGATTTACTAGATTCTCTTACTATAGATAATATTAATAAAAGAAACTTCTCAGGAAGCTGATTTCTTCTTTGTGGGTCTGAAATTGATCTTGCAAATCTTTAACATTATACATTCAAATCTATAGAGTTATTTTGGGGCAGGGTGGGACAGAATATATTATGGGTTTTTGCCCTCTATTTTTGAAAATTTTAGATAGCGTTAACCAACCATGTCTGCATATGGAGGATATAAACCATATACAGTCACGGTTACAGAATTGACCAATTCTGGGTAAAAATTCGGAGAGTCCTAATATATCTGGACAACATCAGAATTAATTATTTAACGCTATTTAAATAATTAACAGAGAATCATTTACTACAGCAGAATAAAGAACTTGCTCTGTGGGATCCTGTAGACCAAGCAACCAGATTAGCTAATTCGCAAGAATGGAAATTCTCAGAGAATTATGATAGGGAATTCTATGATGAGTCAATGTCTTTTTTTTTTATCAAACAAAATAATTTCATCTCATTATTTTTTTTCTTCTGCCTGGACTGTACAGTCTCTGCTTTATAATTACAAAAGCAGGGGTTGGTGAAACCCCAATGCAATGATTGACTCACTTAGAGGCTTGTACAAGAAACCATTTCTATCCCTAAAGCAACTTCAGGCAACTCCATCTTAATTTTGTGTGACTCATCATGTTAAGAGTTGGTGGAGCAAAATGGAAGGAAAGGGTGTTGGCCATCAGTTCAGCATTATAAGCCGTATCTCAATTCTTTTTCACCATGCTTGTGTTTCTAAAGCAACGTTCTCTATGTTTCTTTTTCTCCTGCAGATTGAAGACATCTGCTATCACAAGCAATATTGAAGACCCACCTGCTGCTGTATCTACCCCTGTTTTCCTCCCTGCAAATCTGTCTAGAACAATAATAGAATCCTTTGAGAGGTCATCAAAAAAAGGGGATGAAAGAAAGGTAACCCACACTGGATTTCCCGAGGTTGTTTATTTGTTTGCTGATGTTATATGCAATAGAAATTGCATGAAATAATTTATTTTTATTGTTTCCTGTCCTCCTCTCCCACCAAGATACTAGCAATAACTTAAGCAATCATTATACTATACAGGTAGTCCTCGACTTACAGCCACAATTGAGCCCAAAATTTTGGTTGTTAAGTGAGACATCTGTTAAGTGAGTTTTTAACCATCTTTCTTGCCACGGTTGTTAAGTGAATCACTGCAGTGGATAAGTTAATATAAGTGAGTCTGGTTTCCCCCATTGAATTTGCTTGTCAAAAGGTTGCAAAAGGTCATAAGCAATGGTCATAAGTATGAACCCAGTTGCCAAACATCTGAATTTTGATCACATGATCATGGGGATGCCACAAAGATTTTAAGTTGAAAAATGATCATAAGTCACTTTTTGCAGTGCCATTATAACTTTGAATGGTCACTAAATAAACCATTGTAAGTCGAGAATTAACTTAACTAAGTTAATAATATAATATTAACCAAGAGACTTCTAGGAACACCCCATCTGTTTATTCTCTTATATCTAGAATCCAGGTATTTAATATCTAATGACAAGTAAATTGAATACATTCTGATCCAACAAAGGTTAATTGTGATTAAAGCCTACAAAATTTGATTCAGGGTTAATCATGTTAAGAAATTAATGACAACTAACTAGTGTGGATCGCAGTGGATTGACCATCACTGGCTACAAGAACAGAAAATTAGATATCATTTACGTTGTTGAAGCAATAGCTGCATTTCTTTTATTAGAGCATCCAGAAAGTGACTGTAATATTTGATCAAGTTAAAATATTATAGCACAATTAAATTATTTATCCTTATCCAAAGGAGTGAAATATAAAAGAATCTAATGGTACCTTAAAGATTAACCAATGTAATATCATGTCATGTGATAATTAGATAGATAGCAAGCATGTAACGTATCACTTACACTGCTGTTTTTGCTCAAAAAAGTAGTATTGGCCACCTTCAGGGAAATAAATAAAACTGTGAGGGAAAAAATGTGTCTGAATATGTTCATTATCCAACCAGGACACACTTCCATCAGAAAAGAAATCAGCTGAAAATCCCAATGCACAGCTGGGAAAGTATTTAGAATCAGTTCACCAAACAAAATGCTTTGAAGCCTGTACCTTCGGTTGTAAGGCTTGCTTCCACTCGGCAGATATGCATGCTGGATGTATTCTACGAAGATCTATATACAATTTCATTGGAGAATATGTTTTCAAATTTTCCCTCAAGGAATGTAAGTCATATTTATTTATTTACTTACTTACTTACTTACTTACTTACTTACTTACTTACTTACTTACTTACTTACTTATTAGGTTTCTAGTTCACACCAAAAACTTAAAAGCTACAGGAAAAAGCAATATAAATGGAGCTTTTAAGCGTTGTGTTCTAATCTGTGAAAATCTCACTGTGACACATAGTGCTATGTAGAATACATGACACTTACTCCTAGTAATTAGATTAAGTAAATGATGTAGTAATGACATAAATTCAATAGTATATTTCAAAAAAAGATGATGAAATCCTACTGGTTAACCTACCAATAATTCTTTTACCACTTACTAATTTAAATTATCCACTGTTCTGGATTACTGTTCTCAATTGCCGGTCCTTAATTCAGAACTCTTTTTAATGTTTAGTAATGCAGCATTATGTATTATATTTATTGTTATTTTTCACACACAGATAAAAATAACATTAGGAGGGAACAGTAGGATTTTTAGACAAAGATAAAGGTGCCCTCAAATCAAGGTTGGCTCTGATAATGACATAGCCATTATTCTTGGCAACAATATGGTAGTGGTTAGCCAATACCTTCTTTAATATGCTTTTTTGACTTTAAACTCTTACCTAAAGTCTTAGGATCCCTGGTGGTTTCCTATTCAAGTATTAAGCAGCCCCAATTGTATGACTACTTTAAGAATAGCCAAAGTCAGCTAGGTGCTGCTACCTTCTATTGCTAAATTTATATTACTATCAAATGGCTCTATGTCTTACTATGTCACTACAGTACATATATGTGTGTGTTTGTACATACAGTACATATAAGTGTGTGTGTGTATATTAAAAGTAAAACAATGATTGTATCAATAGTTCCACTAATAATAATTCAAATAATTTCAGCTGATCCAAAAGTCCCAATTGAGAAGCTACGATTCACCATGCGGGGAGGTGCTCGTGTTGCTGAACAGATGGTGCATTTGTTGAGAAATGAAGAAAAGGATCTTGTAATTAAAAGATTGAAAAAGGTATTTACTTTTTGGGGGAAGGTAACTTAGCAACCATTCAAGTCCCCCTCCCACCATCATACAGGACCTATAGGCAAACATTTGATGGTGTTATTTTAAACTTTATGGGTTATAGCAGTATCTTTAAATATCATAGAGAACTACATAAATAATTAGTTATATACTGTTAGGATGATATGCTTTTCCTTTATAGATACCAAGTTATTTTGACTTTGAAAATACAATGTGGATTGTTAGGGCTTTATTATGCAAGTAGCTGCATTGGTTAACTGCATTCTCTCCTCTAATTTCTTCAGAAAGAAATCCATCAAATGCTTTGTTCTGCAGAGTAATAAACAAAAATTATATGGTCCTGAGAAACATTTGTTTAAACACAGAGACTATATGTGAGGATGCAGGAAAATCATGGCCTTATTCCACAAAAACAGATTGTTATCCCTTAGGACGAGAGAGGCTATTAGGTTCAAGTGATTAACAATAATAAATAATCCCTAAATTAATACACTCCCAAATTTCATATTGCCAGCACCAAAATTCACTCCTATTATGAACTATGCAGTTTGTTCCATAAATCGTCGTGTAGGCAAGTTGCCAACTAATGTAAACAGCATAGTTAGGACTATGAATATGATTGAGTGCCATTAAATAAAAGAGCAATGCTTACAGTTCATGGAATGTGGCCTATAACAGAGGTTCCCACCTTTTGGGCACCAGGGACCAGTTACATTGAGAGAGATTTTTCTGCAGACTGGACGGGGCGTGGTTTTGTGTGCTGCCTGCATCCTGGTCGATGGGGCTTTCCTTGTTTGTACGGACTGGTTGCTGGCATGCTGTGGTCCAGTACCGGTCCACCGAATGGGGGTTGGGGACCCCTGGCCTATAAGATTCCATGAGGGCAACCTTCTGCAAGAAGTCCATTTACCCAGATAAATTCAAACCTGGATGAAATGAAGGTACATAATAATAATAATAATAATAATAATAATAATAATAATAATAATAATAATAACAACAACAACAACAACAACAACAACAACAACAACAACAACAATAATGTTGGAAGGGACCTTGAAGGTCATCTAGTCCAACCCCTCCCATATATGCATCAATCTCCCACAATCCCACTGCCCATTCCTACATGCTAACTACTCAAGTCAGAAACATATGATTGGAAATCTCAGCATGACCGTTTAGCATTAAGCCAAATGCAATTATATTATCTTCTGCTCAACCCATCAGTATCTTCAGAAGAATCTTGCTCTTTAGGAAAGTTAACCCTCACTTTTTCAATATGTTGGATTCATTTCTGCTTGCTTCATAATAAGACAACTGTGCAGAGAAATCTGTGCTTTTAACCTTTACAGTATTGCTCTTGGAACATTAATTCTGCATATTAATTTGCCTAAACCTTCAGATTACATGAGATGACAGATATTCTTCTCTCTGGATATATCCCATGCTAGATCCATCCAGATAGCTCTGATGAGAGCATTGAAAGTTCATCAAGCAGTGATTTTCAGGAGAGTGGTTTAAAGAAAATTATAGGTCTAAAACAAGTTCTTACCAGCCAGCAGCAAGATAATGAACAACAGGAACAGGATCAGAAGAGGCCTCAGTTCCAACAGAATCATCATCTGGAAAAAAAGCAACAACTTAATGATACTAGAAGCAGCAGCAGCAGTGATACCAGAAGCAGCAGCAGCAGCAGTGATACCAGAAGCAGCAGTGATACCAGCAGCAGCAGCAGTAGCAGTGATACCACCAGCAGCAGCAGCAGCAGTGATACCAGCAGCGATAACAGTGACAGCACCCAAAATAATAAGCGTATTAATGGAAGACAGAAAAAGGAGAAGAGTCATCCAAGCACGGAGAAAGATGGGGGAAAAAAGAAACGCACCAAGAGGCCAGCTGCAGACTATGATGAGAAGGTACCCATCAATTCTAACTGGGAGAACTCTTTCCTTGCAATGTGCATTAACTCAAAATCTCTGTTGGTTAGGATATGGTTTGTCTGTTCCTTTAGCAGTGAACATCTAGGAGCACGGTGGCTCACATGGTTAGTATGCTGGGTTGACAATCAGCAAGACCACGTTTGAGACCCAACTGCTGCTGTGTGATGGGGTGAGCTCCCCTCATTTTTCCAGTTCCTGCCGATCTAGCAGTTTGAAAGCGAGTAATTGCAAGTAGATAAATAGGTACCACTTCAATGGGTACATGAAAGGAACCCCCAACTGGGCATCCCCTGGACAATGGTGACGTCACCCACTAATCCTTTCAATCCAGAAGTGCTTCAGAGCTTCCAACATGAATGCATGCATGCAGCAGTGTGCATTTGGGTAACTCTTGCTTTGCTTTTTCTTCTTTGACATTTTGCAGGAACTTGGAGGCCGAGAACTGGCAAACCATCACTTCAGGGAAAGCCAGATCGATCAGGTGAGTTTCAATATTATTGTGATTTTTTCAACTGAACTTTCTTTATATTAAAATGGATAGATTCCAATGCTTGATACTTCCATCCTTCTTTGGAGAAAAGGAATCCAAATAAGACATGATTGTGGAATGCTGCGGGGTGGCAAAGCTGATGCGAAAATAATTTAACTCAAGCAAATCTGTCGGCTAGAGAATGAAGATCAGATTTCGCCATTCACACTCATAAATTAACCAGCAGAGACTGTTTTTTATGACTTACCAGCAAGGTATTTCATATAACTGCTATTATATTTAAGCAAGCATATAAGTTGTCTAAATAAATAAATAAGCCAGTCAATCAATCTAGAAGGCTGGGCAGAGCTCTGAAGCTGCAGAGAAGCTTCCAGAGAAGTGCTGCTTGGAAGCAAAGAAAGACCTAATTCCAAATGCTGGAATGAGTGGTGACCTCCCTTCAATCAAATTCATAAAAAAAAGAGTGCCGCCCCCCCCCCACATCTATATGAAATGTTGATTGAGTGACCAGGCATCATCTCATTGTAGTTTCAGCCAATGAACACCAGCCAGGCTTCTTTGTGTAATTTAGCCTGTAGTGGATATTTGTATTTCTTTATAGATTTTAATCTCTGCCTCAATAATACAGCTGTTTTCATCCTGTTTCATGTATCGCACCAAGACTTCCATTTGAGGATCTCTACAGGTTTCTCACCTGATTTGGTTGAGACAAGCAATACCATGTGTCCTAAGATGATACAATCAGTCCACGGGATAGTAATTCTTCAAAGCATGCATGCTCCTCTGATATAGATAAAATCAGTCTAGCTTCATGGGGACTTTCAGAATTGTGTCTTAAAATGTCCCGAGCTTCTTTTTTTTAGCTTCTTGAAGGACATTCCAAAAGGTACAAGACCTGAATCTGAGGGTCCAATCCCTAAAACTAAGCCTATATTATTTTAGATGGTATTTTGGAATGGACAAACCAATTCTTCCATCCACACAATATCTGATAGTGCATGTAGATATGACTGCTTTAACTTTTTGTTGCCCTCCCGTCCCCCAATACATACAAATGTAGAATGCTGCTGTTTGCACAGATATCACAACCTTCTAACATAACTGAAAATGGCTTTCAACAATTAATGCTTAGGACACAGAAACAGAAAAATATTTATTCCTGTGTTTTGATAGACCTTCATCATTCCCTTCCGTTCTTCTACCTTTGTCCTCTGCCACTCAGTATCCCTAATTCTGTTTAAATGTTCTATTACATGGTGCAGTCAGGCAATCCATTGCCTTATTCTGAAGCAAGCAGCAGAAATGACTCCAGCTGGCAAGAGGAGGTACGTTTTTATATAATTAATAGGAAAGTAAGATATGCTTCTAAAAAGAATCACTATTAGGAATCTGATATATCAAATGATATATGTATTTTCAGAAAAAAAAGGGTAAGGAATAATGTACCAGTTGAGATAAGGACTATGAGGCCATTATGCTGATAGCTCATTAGGTTAGAGAGATTAATTAGGACTGGACTGACCAAAGTAAAGATTTTCTCTCTGCCATGAAACTCCCTAATAACCTGGCTACTATCTTGAAAGGAAAGGCAACATGTATATGAATCCGAAAACGTATTAACCCCAGTTCCTTTTTATAAGTTTCCGATTATTTATAAAAAGTAAAACAAAATGAAATGGGTTGAACTGAACTGAACTGAATGGAATTGGTATTTCAGCCTCTTATTCATCCGTTTTTAAAATATTGGCTCAAATAGTCAACCTACATCTTGCTTCAGGCTTTCTTCTGACAGATGGTAGAGGGCTGCACAAAACCAATTTCACTTTAGAAAAGTACTTTAACACTTCAACACTTTTTCCAGGTGCGGGTCAACCGAATGTTGATCCATTGGCTACCACAGAAATTTACCAAGTGGATTGTCATCCAGGCCTAATTTTGTGGGCTGAAAGAAAATGACTGGCCCAAAGTCACCCAGCCTTCTTTCATACCCAGGGCTAGAACTCACAGTCTCCTGGTTTCTAGCCTGGGATAGGTAGGTAGGTAGGTAGGTAGATAGGTAGATAGGTAGATAGGTAGATAGATAGATAGATAGATAGACAGACAGACAGACAGACAGACAGACAGACAGACAGACAGACAGACAGACAGATATAGCAAACAGATAATAGATAGGCACATATACAGTACTAAAACTTTTATCCCTGTTTGTTTGTAACAAACAATTAGACAAAATTGGAAAGTATAGGGCAACAACTATAGAACCAAGGTAACTCAAATAGGCTAACTTACACAATGCTGGGACCCATGACTGCCATGGGAATGAAATTTAGGGAAATTGTGGGCTCTTCAACACCACCACGCCTTCCAGGTGTACATCCCAGAAACCTGTAAGGTTGCATAGTGAGATGGGGCTGGCTGGGGCCTGCTGGTGGTTGTTCAGTTGCTCCCTGCAAGAGAGATGGCTTTTGGGGACACACCAAGTGGGGAGCAAGGGTAGAGTTTCCACACACTCCACAGATTATTTGGCCCCCTCCCCTCAGCAATGGGTCACAGGTTGTCATGTGTGTGTGTGTGTGTGTGTGTGTGCATGTGTATGTGTGCAATCCTCCCTGGAAAGAATATGTAATACAGAGAAACATACACATACATGTGTACATATATACATACATACACTTACGTACCCAGACATACACAGATACATCCAACTTTAGGAATGAGCGTAGCTTGAGCATTTTGCTTATGTATATACAAGTAATAGCTATTTATTTTTAGCCTAGTTTAAATTATTTCTCTTTTGCTTTCTGTTTAATTTTATTTGACTAAATGATTTGGTTCCATTAGAGAAGCCAGTGTATTCCAAAACTTTCTGTGTTGGGCTACAGTTTAAAGATATCAATCTAAAACTAGCCAGGATAAACCATAAAGGTGCAGAACTCCTAAAAATACAATTGAATTGAAATACCAATGATCAAAATTATACAGGTAGCTAGAGACCCAAGATCCTTTCTTTTGCTAACATTAGTAGCCACTTATCTAAGCTCCTACTCCAGTATCATTTTCTGGTTGGAATATCTAATGAGCAGTTTTACAAGCCCATTTGAATAAAACAAAACAAAAGAAGGATTAAAATCCCTCTTCCTTATCTGCTGCTTGCACAATTCACCAAAGAAATACTTTTGGAATCTTACCTAATCAAAATACGGATTAAAATCTCATCTTTTTGTTTGTCTGTTTAGGCAAAAACCCTTGGAGGTCTGCTTCTGCCGTATGTCACTGTTGTGCTTGAAGCAGTTAGGAGTGACAACGAAAAGCAGGGCTACAGTGTTTCCCTGTATGAAAAGCATCACTACCACAAAACCTATTTCAAAATTGTTGCAAGTAAACTCAACCAAACTAAATGGAGAGCTTGTCTTGACAGCCTTATGCAACCTACCGGATTCCAGGTATTATTATTTTTTTTAAAAATTCCAATGGCAAAGTTGCTTTGTAACTAAACTTCATTGCCTTATACAACAACATATTTTTAAAAATCATTCTTACCCCTGTGCTCTATGTCTTCTTCAACCTCAGGCCTCTGCAGCGGCCTGGGAATTTGAGGGTTCTGTATAGTATCTTAACTGGTCAGTCAAACTGTACATCCAGAAGAATGAGCTCCAATTTTAAATCTTCATTGGTAAATGGGTACCTATTAAAATACTGAAGAATTTAAATTCTTCCATTATTAACAATAAATCATTCTAGTGATTATTTTATTATTTCGCTTTTGCTTTCTGATTTATTTATTATTTTTTACTAAACGATTGGCTTCCATTACAGAAGCCAATGTATTCCAAAACTTTCTTTGTTGGGCTAAATTTATAGCCTAAAATTAATCCAGATTTTTATATTAAATCAAAATCATTTTAAAATCAATGGCATCTTCAAATAGGGCTCTTGAAAGGACTCCAGTACCAGATTAATACTCTAAGATTCACAAAGTAAAAGGGGAAATGCTAATCAAAACTTTAGCAGGAAGAAATTTTAGAATCAAAATGCAAAAACGACAAATATTATTTTTATTTAATCATTCACCATACCCCTATCCATTTTGGTAGCACTCAGCAGGCTTGATTATGATGGAGCAGAAAATATTTCTCCAAATCATTTGGAACAGTCTGGCACAGCTAACAGCCATAGGTTACACAACATTGTGACACAAAGTCCATTAATGAAGCGATGCAACCCCATGATGATCCCTACACACCATTTTTCTGTCAATTTTTATCATATTTTGTGTGTGTTTACATCCTCTTCAAGAATTCTTTGAGCTGGGGACATGAATGCAAGGATTACAGAATAGAAGTCAAGTTGTCCGAGGGCCAAGTTGCAATTTATAAAGCTGTCCAACTGAAAATGAAATGGACCAAACTTCCTTTTCTCCGACACGAACATTATTTCGGGTAAGATCTCTTAACTTCCCATTCTTCCAATGGTGGGTTTTTAAAATGTTTCTTTCAATGGATGTGACAAAATTTCATAGTAGGAAACAGAGGAAGTCCTCGACTTACAACCCAAAATTTCTACTGCTAAGTGAGATAGTTGTTAAGTGGATTTTGCCCCATTTTACAACCTTTCTTGCTACAGTTATTAAGTTAGTAAGATAGTTGTTAAGTGAATCTGGCTTCCCCTTTGATTTTGCTTGTCAGAAGATCGCAAAAAGGTGATCACATGACCCTGGCACACTGCACCATCATAAATATGAGTCAGTTCTAAGCATCTGAATGTTGATCATGTGACCATGGAGATGCTGCAACGGTCATAAGTGTGAAAAACGGTCTTAAGTCACTTTTTCAGTGCTATTGTGACTTCAAACTTCAAACAATGAACTGTTGTAAGTTGATGACAGGGAAGAAATGTGGTTGAAACTTGGGGGAAGGGAATGGAGAAAAAATTGCCTACACAATCTCTATCCATTATCCCCACAATACGCGCACATGCACGCACACACACACACACACACAAGCATAAACACAAATACACCTAAGCAGCAATTTCAGGCCATTTTGGGATTATGGAAAGGGAATTAAGGCTTCTAACCCCACCCTTAATTTTGGGAGGGAGAGAACATTGCTGAATTATGGAGGCTGGTTTCAGGGTGTGGGAAATTTGTTGCCTTTCTTTGAAATAAATCACATTCATAACTTGATTTTTTTTCTAGGTTTATGTATTTACTTCCTGCAGTTGCATATCATTTGGGCTTTTCCACAGTTTATCAGAAGAATCCTGAGCGTGAGATTATATTCAGAGTTATTGAAAAAGCTCCAGGAACTCATGTTGCTATCGTTAAAGTTCCCAGTGTAGGTGATCATTTTCCATTTTCTCGAATTACTAATTCGGTTCCATTTTTGAATTTGGATAATTAATGGAATGGTATAGTGAAAAGGATAGACTGAGCTACAGGCATGTATTTCAAAGGATATAATACTGAGATCATTTAAAAGTTCAAGGTGTAAATTATATCAGTTCCCATCCTTAATTATTTTGTGTGTATGCTTTTCTAGAGTAAGAGACATAAATATAGGCCATTTCCCCACTAATTTTAACCTCTGAAGATATGCTGTTGATCTATTGGTCACCTATCTGAGTAGGTTTATCAACTAAACATGCTTTACTTATTGTTGAAAATCCTAATACTATCTATTACTTGACTTGGGAAGATTTTTATGAAGTAAGAAAACTGGATCAGAGAAATAAATATCAGACTCTTCTCAGTTTGAGGTAGACTTTCAAAAATGTATGCATCCTTATTACCACTGAAAATATGAAAAACAGTACTATAATGTGGATCTCTGCTTACAGTCACTCAGTCGCTTATACATATTTTATGAAAACCCACCTCCCTTGCTTCCTACTTAGTGCAACTATTACCGTGTTTCCCCGAAAATAAGACCGGGTCGGGTCTTATTTATTTATTTTACCTCCAAAAGAGGCACCAGGTCTTATTTTCAGGGTAGGCCTTACCTCACCTCCAGTACCGACAGCCTCACCCAGCCAGTCCACTTCTTTTGGGCCAAAGTTCTGCAGCTGTATTTGGGCCTGCATTTTGCAGTCAGGCCTTTCCAGAAGGCCTAAGCAGCCGAGTACCGAGCTATGGATTCAATTCATAGCTTGGTGCTCAGCTGCTGAGGTCTTGCAGAACCGAGCTATGGATTGAATCCATAACTCAGTTCTTGGCTGCACAGACCTTCCAGAAGGCCCTGTGACTGAGAAATGCAGGCCTAGCTTCAAAAGAGGCCTCAGAAGAAGAAGTGGGCCGGCAAGGAGAGACCTGGCTGCAAGGTAAGTGGGGCAGGTGGGGCAGCTCCACACCCCTATCCCCATCCTAGCTTGATTTTTAGGTGTGTGCCTCGCCCCAAAACTAGGGCTTATTTTTGGGATAGGGTTTATATTAGCCCCCCCAATCAAGCTAGGGCTTATTGTTGGTGTAGGCCTTACTTTTGGGGAAACACGGTAGATAGATGAGACTGAGGGCTTTTTGGCACATAACCCTATTGAGCAAGGGGGGAAGTCTGATAAGAAACACATACTCTTTCAATGGAGACATCTCAATGGAAAGACCAAATTTTCTCTCAGGTATTTTAGCAAAGAAAGTACAACAAGAACTCAGAACGATACTGCATTACAGGTGCATTATGAACATGCACATATAGTCCTTAACTAACAACTATTCATTTAGCAACTGAATGTATGATGGCTCTGAAAAAAAGTGATGAGCAGTCCTTGCCACTTACAACCACTGCAATGTCTGCAGTCAAATGATTGTGAATCAGGTGCTTGGTGATGATCACGCATTTACGATGGTCACAGCTCAATTCTCTATATTTTGCTTTTTAATCTGCATAGTAGGGGCTATTTTATGCATGTATTCTTAACCCCTTTACAATCCATATAAAATTATTGTGATCAAGTAGAACTGGGTGAATGGAAGAAAATGTGTTTTCCTTCCTTGTACTTTGTTTCAATCCATTGTTTATGGCTCAATAAATAAAATAATGGTTTTAAGTGTTAAACATTTCTCTTTACTTAGTGAAATGTTAAATCCAAATGCATTTGTAGCAGCATTGATCTTTATGTTTTCATTATTTTCTTTCCAGAGAACCTTTTACAATGATGATTTCGGTCCCGAATTTCTTTCCTCTGGCATCCCAAGTTCATATTATCAGAATCCAAAATTAAGCAGATTTAATGTAGCTTTATGGCTGTCCAGAGAAGTTGAAGGTAAATTAATGCTGCTTTTACACCAAGCCAGTACCTAGTAGACTGATCAGTATTACCTATGTTTATCTTTTTGTGGCAACTTTTCAGTTAGCATAGAGCTGAATCTAGCTTTAGTGTGGTTTCAGCTGGGCTGGTTGAAATCAATGAGACTTAAGGTAATTATTATGTTGTTTAAGTCTGGTTGATTTCAGCAGATCCACTTTAATCATAACAATGATTAAATATGAGTTAATGATATAATAGTTATAATAATATAATCAATAATGATTCAGCCCATTATCTTGAGCTTTTGCTCCTTAACATCTAGTACCATTCATATCAACTAGAGGTTCTTAAGTAAGCCTTATTCTTAGGTAAATATATTAGCAGGCAATATTTGCAACATGGTTTGAAATTGTTACCTTAATTGTTTATGTAGTAGGATAGGTTTATAGATGTTGCCATGCTTAATGTAATTATTAGGCAAAAGTTGAGAATTTGTTTAGGCTTTTCACTTTCCAATAGATAGGACTGAAGTTTAACTTTGACCCTGCTATTTATTCTCTTCTCAGCTGTATGTGAGGTGCAGGGTGAAATCATTAAGACCTTCGACAACAAGATATTCAACACGACTATTGCCAAGAGAGAAGGCAACCTTCTGATAGTTAAGGATTGCACCACATCTGACAGTTATAAACCACTCTTCCAAATATGGATCCAATATCCCACACCTGGTTTCCCAAAAGAAATTCACATATCCATTAACATAACGTAAGTTTAACCAAATGGAAAGTTTCTTTTTAATAGCTTCTTTTCTAATAGTTTTTTTTAAAAAACATAGCTTCTGTGTCCAAGATAAGGTTGTTGTTGTTTTTTAGAAATTATTCTGTCATTCTTGATAAGAGGATTTCTTATAATCTGGGCTTTTAATTTATCAATTTAAAAAAATCATGCAAAGATGGCCAGGTTTTATGAATAGTGAAGGCCATAAAAACCCATTCAGTTTGAACATCTCAACTAAGGCAGCCCTACAGGGACTTACAGAAATGAATTTCAACATGATCATTCAAAGTTCAAAACTTCGCCCATTCATGGAATTCCTAGCAAGCCTAAACCTCTGAGTCTTTAGGGGTAAAGAGTAAAATGTACTTCCCATCATCTGGTAGTCATGCTGTTTTGGTTTCTAATTAAAGCTGGAAAACATATGATCCATACAAATCATTGGATCTCATACTTCTTACTTCATAACTGTATAAGGCAATAATAGAATTACTTTGCAAAAAAATAAGCACAGCACAAAAGTGCTGATATCAATAATTAGTTGCCTTCTCTAAACATATATTCTAGAATATAATATGGCTGCTTCCAGCCTTGACAGAATTACAGGACAGCCTTCATCTGAACAAGCTTATAGCCATGAATGTGAGTTGCAGAGAATTACTTTTAATTAGTAAAAAAATAAAGAAAAAGAAACAGAGTTTCTAGAATTCTTACACAGATAGCTTAGGTCAGGGGTGTCAAACTGCCGGCCCACGGGCCGGATGCGTCATCCCAAAACCGCACCCACCCCATTGCTGGCAATGGAGAAAAAGCTCCGATACGTCGCGCGACATCACGTGACGTCATGAGTTTGACATGCCTGGCTTAGGTGCTTGATAACCTTCTATCGATAGACTTGTCATAAATACTGTTACATTAAAGTCTATGAAATTACTATTACCTATTGTGTCATTTACATACAGGCATTTTTCAAACAATGTGAGGACATAGCTGTAAAACAACAGGGTTAGAGTTAATGAATTACTTATAAATAATATATAATATAATAATATATTATAAATTTATTAACAAATATTAAATAAGAAAAACAACAGAGACATTGTAAGGTAGCATGAACAGGGGAAGAATCTTTATTTCTTTATGACATTTAGTTTTAGTTGAAAAGGATCAGTCATGGTATAGGAGAAGTGCGCTAGATGATTTGAAGTAACTCAGTATGAGTTCCGATAAAAGAGAATATTTGTGCACTGATAATGTTACCTAGTTTGATAATGAAACATCTGCAAGAAAATAACCAAGCTTGGAAAGCACCAGTATATGTTGTTGGTTTGTCGTTGTATGTTGTTGTTTATTCATCCATTTCCTCTAGCTAGATCATCAGTGGGAATTTTTTTCAGGCCAATCTGAATTATATAAGAACATGACATCTTTTCAACCCTAGGCAACATCAGATCTTTCTCTATTGGGGTGGTAAGAAGAAATATCTGCTGCAAACTCCACATAGGTGTCAGGAAGGGCATCCAGCCAGTAAACACTCAGCTCCATTCAGTTGTCCCAACTCCATCCCGATAAAAGGGAATACAGGGTCATAAAAAGAAGAAAAAATGGCATCTGTTTTCATGTTACCAGAGCTACAACTTTAGTACTTTGGATCAAATTCCATCTGTTCAAGCTATAGTGGGTATAGCAAAAGCATTTCTTCAGAGAAAGGCTGACTCTTTTCTGCTAATTATTATCCTGTGTTCCTTTGTTTAACTTTCTAACAAAATGCATTTTTTGTTTTTCCCAATGGCAGAGAAATCATAATCCAAGATACCCCAGGGATGCTGACTGTGTTACTTAATGAAGCACCAATACCAATAAACAAAGAAGGTACTGCATCTGATACCCTATTCTATCTTAGATAATAGAAATCAGTTCATATACTCCATATAGTCTGGCTCTGTTGCTTTATTTTTTTAATAATTATTTATTGAATTACTTAGTAGTAATTTCTACATACCATAAGAATGTAGCAAAATGCATTTGAATAGAAAGAAACATTTATCAATAATAGGGTAACTCCTTTTGGTTGACTGAATATCCTGCCCACAAACTGGATGTGCATATTTGCACTTCGGGCAAATTAGCATCCCAGAATTTGAAAGATCTGATAGAAAACATGATTGGATGGAAAGAATCACATCCTGAAGCAAGAACCACATAGAATTAAGGGTTTGTATGCATGTTTAAAAACTCTTGCAATAAACAACCAGCCTTTTAAAGCGATGTTTTCTCTTTGCAGCAAACATTGAAATTTTTAGAACAACCAACAATGTTAATGTCAAGGCTCCCGGATATGGCCTGGAAAGTGTGGTATATGATGGTGTCACACTGACAGTAAGTCAAACTGCTGTTTTTGTGCAAGAATTCTTTAAAAAATGGTATTGCAAGAAAATTCACTTGAGCTTATATGGTAACATCTCATTTATTCATGTAGATAAAAACTTCTGCAAAGATACAAGGCAATACCTGTGGACTTTGTGGAGACTACAATGGAGAAATAAAACGTGAAACCCTGATCCCAAATCAAGCTGGCACTGAGCAATACTGATTTTTTTAATTCAGCAGGATTTAGGTAAGCTTGTCACATTTGAACATTTTAGAGATAGAAAATAATTGTAAATTAATTAAAATAACAGTGCTTTTGATTTTAAAATATCCATATAATGCTGAATCTGAAAGAAACTGTTCTATTTCTGCCTATTGGTTTCATAAAGGATACATATAAAAATCTAGTTAGAGAACTCAAGAAAGAACTGGCACCTTATTTTTCTCATCCGTTAGTTTCTTTCCCAAAACATGAAAAGAAATTATACAAAGTTAAGATATGATGGTAGACATCCATAGGTAGAAATAGTGCATCCTTCAGAAGTTCCTAATTAACTCTAGTAGAATTATACTAGGAGTAACCTCTGACCATATGCCTCCATACCAGTTCAGTAGCGATCACAACTTTTGATCACAGGAAGAGAAAGGGAGGAATGAAACACCATGCCAGCATCTAGCTCAGGAGTAGGCCACCTTGGCTCTTTTATGACTTTTATGCTGGCTCAGGAATTCTGGGAGTTGAAGTCCACGAGTCATAAAAGAGCCAAGGTTGCCTACCTCTGATCTAGCTCATAACACACATTATTTTCCTAAGGGGATAACTCTGCACATCCTGGAGTTACTAAAAAGAAAAATTAGGGCTGCCATAATAGCTTTTTTCCAGTACCTGAGAGGCTACCACCGAGAGGTAGGGATCAATTTATTTTCCAAAGTCCTGGGGATCGGACAAAAAGAAATAGATGGAAG
The DNA here is from genome assembly GCF_001527695.2 of Protobothrops mucrosquamatus. Classification (NCBI taxonomy): domain Eukaryota; kingdom Metazoa; phylum Chordata; class Lepidosauria; order Squamata; family Viperidae; genus Protobothrops; species Protobothrops mucrosquamatus. The sequence goes on from NW_015386538.1 coordinate 681,799, forward strand.
CTCGTTAAAGAGAGATCCAACTTGGAACTAAGAAACTTGGAAACTTCTTGACAATGAGAAAAATTAACCAATGGAAGAGTTTACCTCCTGGAGTTATGGGTGACCATTGCTAGAAGTTTTCAAGAAAGCTGAGCAAGGGCCAGGGCATTTGACTAGAAGACCTCCAAGGTCCCTTCCAGCCCTATGGTTTTATTTTCTTCAAACCAAGATTTATCCCTTTTCTGACCAGGATTGTTGTTCTGTCACATTTTACTTAAAATGAGAAAATCAGCTATTTCCCTGAAATGCTCTGTTCCTTAATGTAGCAATTGAGAGCTTGAAACATTTGAAGTGTTCTCCTTTATGGGATTTGGGATTTGTAGACAGACGCCATTTGTATCTGGTTAAAAAAAAATCACCCTAAAAATAATAATTAGTTGATTGTTTAAAAATTGTATTTATAGATAAAATCATGAAAATAAAATGTCTAGCTTTTTGTAATCCCACACCTGTTCAAAAATTGTTTTGACATTCATTACTAACTCAAATGGAGAATGATATTGTTTTATATAATCAAAAAGCCTACAAAATTTTCCTTCAATGTATTTGCTTTGAATTCTATTATTTATTCATATTGATTGTGTTTTTTGTGACAGAAACTGCAACGGACTCGGTTTAACCCAAGAAGACCCAAGAAGATTCAAGAAGACCCAAGAAGATTTTGTCAGCAAAATCTGATTCAAGATAGGAAAGACCTTGTGAACATTTCCCAGATAACCTCTCTCAGACAAACACTTTGTCCCATAGATGAACTAAATAAATTGAGGGATGTGGAAGTCCTATATAATATGAATATTTTATGCTAATTGGAAATAAATAAAAAATCAAATGTGCTAATCACTGGATGAAGGTCTCAATAAATGCATATCATATTAAATAAATTTGCATGGCCTTTCTTATTGTTTCTTATCCCCAGAAAATATACAGCTGAAAATAAAGTAATACCACCATTATTTATTAGCAAGAGGCCAACTCAGTTATTAAAACAGATTGTCAAAACGATAAGTTTTGAAGTAAGTTAACATGTGAATTACTAAGTACATCATAGCAGAAGTCCCTAATGTGTTGATGCATTCTACCAGCCTATCCCAGATGAAAGCACACATATCAATAATGCAAAATATCAGTCATGTTCCCATCAGACTTTTTTAGGGGGGGATGGAGCCCTAGCCTCACAAAATGATTTGGTTTGTAAGATTAGGGGCAATGAACACCAGACCTTAATATCAGTGCCGTCATATTTAAATCTGGATTAATCTAGATTATCTTCCAGTGACCTTTTGTGATTATATGGCCAATAAATCTATTTCATAACTAGAAAGTTCCATTGCATTTAACCATGAATAAGCATATAGATACAGAATCGGTAGCATCCAACTTACCTTAGCTCAGAAGCTAAGCAGGTCAGGCCTCAACAGTGTGTTGATGGGTAACCTAACAGTACTAGACTATAGTCAGTGGTGGGATTCAAATGTGTGAACAACCAGTTCTCTGTGTGGATGCCACTTCCGGAAGTCCATTCTGGGCCTGGGCAACAAAAAATTATCTACCGGTTCTGCCGAAGTGGTGCAAGCCAGCTGAATCCCACCACTGACTATAGTCTGTGAATGTAAGGAAATATTTCAATAAATACAGCACTAAACTACTGCTCTGTGTTGCCAGGAAGTCACTAGGACAGGGGTAGGCAACCTTGGCTCTTTTATGACTCATGGACTTCAACTCCCAGAATTCCTGGCTCAGGAATTCTGGGAGTTGAAGTCCATGAGTCATAAAAGAGCCAAGGTTGCCTACCCCTGCACTAGGAGGCGAGTTGGACTTGAAAAAGAATTTTGTCTATAAGCAGATGTGGGACTGAAGCCTCAGAGAGGTTTTTAATGCGCTGAGAAAGCAGATCAAGAAAGAAATGCTACAGAAATTTTGTCCTTCCAATTTTGTGTGATAATTATATCGAGAACACCCCTATGTTAGATGCAACATAGCAAGCAACTTACTTGCTTGCAGTAAGTTTGAGAAATAATTACATGAGTAAAAGTCTGGTGCAAGCTGGTAGACGTTGGCCAGAATAAGTCAGGAAACTGAAATAAGTCAGAATCAGAGGAATAAGAACCTTGAGAGAAAAAGTAATTAGGAGACAATTAAGAGAGAGATAAAATGACCGCAGCTAGATAGCTTGGGGCCAGTGAAGGAAATTAGAAGTAAGGACTTGTGTGGTTTCAAGGAGCAGGAAGCCGGAAACAAAACCTGGGAGACTTAGAAAATGTATTAAAAATTGTGCTGCTGGGGTGCAAGAGAGCCATAACCAGGGAGAAAAAGAAAAAACGATTAGCCTAGAAGCAGTGTTTCTCAACCTTGACAATTTTAAGGCATGTGGACTTCAACTCCCAGAATTCCACAGCCAGCAATGCTGGCTGTGGAATTCTGGGAGTTGAAGTCCACATGCCTTAAAATTGTCAAGGTTGAGAAACATTGGCCTAGGGCAAGGCTAGGAAAAAGAAGGAAAAGGAAAAAATTAGCCTGGAGAGAGATGGATTGAGAAATAAGGAAATAAGAGATGAAGTTTTAAAGAAATAAAGGCTACTTATGCTAAGCAAGAGATAAAAGGAAGAAAACAGGAAGCTTTTCTTGTTTGACCAACTAGGGGTCCCACTTCCTGAAGCTAATAAGAAAGAAAGAGAACTTGGGGAGACTAAGTTTATAGAGCTTTGCCAAAAAAAGAGAGAGAGAGACCCTGGCAGTTTCACATATGAGGAACTTGCCTAGTGGAAAAGGATCAAACTTTGAAGAGCCAGGAGGAGAAGCAGATTGGGTCAGAGAGAACATCCAGCCCAGAAGAAAGATATAGCAGGCAGGAAGAATAAAAAAAAAATGGCTTCATGAGACTTTTGCTGACCCTATTGCAAAGGGAGAAGGAGAGAACTGGTGTGGTAAGGTAAAGGTTTCCTCTGTCCAGTCATGTCTGACTCCAGAGAGGGGTGTTCATCTCCGTTTCCTAGCTGAGACAGCATTGTCCAAGACAGCTTCCCTGATTATGTGGCCAGCATGACTATACACTGAGACTATACACCTTTCCACCAAAGTGGTACCTATTTATCTATTCACATTTGCATGCTTTCAAACTGTTAGGTTAGCGGGAGCTGAGGCAAGAACAGGAGCTCACGCCGTTATGCAGTATTTGGACCTCGAACTGCCAATCTTCCAGCCAACAAGCCCAGCATCTTAACCACTAGGCTACTACCACCCCCTTATATGGTTAGGTTAGATATGTACTGTACCTTTAAAATGGGCAGTAAATACAGTCTGCTTGGTTTTCAATGAATCCTCTTTATCAGAAAATGAGGACTCACCCCAATGTGTTCAAGAGCTCAGAGCTGCTAAATTTATCCTTGTACCTCAACTATCTTGCTTGCATTTCTCTAATGCAAGTAGTAAAGCTATTTTATTTGTTGACAGTTAAAGGTTTTATTTTCTTTTAATTGAATTTGCAAAAGAAGAGAGAAGAATTACTTCTTAGAATCCTGCTGCTGATTGGACACTCGGTGTCAGGCTTTGATTAAAGTGAGCAGCAGAAATAACAGACATNATATCCCTATTTCAATATTTCTGATGCACCGGCTTCTCGAACACACAGTTTCTTGTTAAAATTGCAAATACGTATGTCATTTGATCATTGTAACCTCTTCCAGGCCTTCTAAGTCTATTCTTCTTATAGTCACAGAAAGGATAGATGTAATTAAGCCAGGTATATTTTTAAACAGTTTTCAGACTGCCTGGAGTTATGCCATGGTAACACACCCTGACCCCAGCTATAACTCCAAAAATATACTGAGCATCTTCAGTTTCATTGTGAAAAGTTCAGTTCATCCTGAAACATAGCTCTTTTAATGAAAGTGTGTATCTTCTTCCTTACCTAAGCCTCATGTTCAATTGATGCCATGCCCTGTTTCACATCAGCTGAAGGTCTCTAATTCTTTTTTTTTTCCTCCTTTTTTCTTTTGCCTAGTGCGGTAACTTTCAAAGCATTCTTTCTCTGTAATTTAGAAATGGGCCACAAGTTTCTTCATCTCCCACCAAACAGCATAACATAAAAGTAAGTGACATGCGATCGTACGGGAGAAAAATATTCTCTGCTTGATTTTATTTTTTTTCCTAGTTGCTATAAAAAAAAGAGAGTGAGAGAGGACAAGTCAATTCTTTTTTTTTTTCCCCAAACATCAAGAGAACCTGTATCCAGCTTTATAGTGCATTCAAAGACTTAACTGGTACATTTGAATTGAATGTATGCTGGTATTGTCAGCTGCAACCCACTAGTTCCAGAAGAGAACTGACATCCAACATGTTGAAAAGAAATAAGAAGGATAGAGCAGTTGCTTGCTTTTTATCTTTAGTAGCACAGAGAAGAGCGACTATTCATGCCAAGTCAAGCAAAGTTTTGCTCCCAAAGTGGCTTCAGATATAATAAGACTCCCTTCAGGGGGAGAGGGAGAAGAGTAGGACAATTCACTTTCTTTGATTTCATTAATGACAGAAATTAGGTATGTTGTATACTGTATTACTTCCATTTTTAAAGAGAGCTTCTTCCTTCCTTCCTTCCTTCCTTCCTTCCTTCCTTCCTTCCTTCCCTCCCCCCGTCTCTCTCTCCTATTAAAGACAACAATTTGTATTCATTTACGGTTCAATTATGGGATAATTGAGAATCTATTCGGAGACAGAAAACATCCTACCAAGGCTACTGGCTATGAAAGCAGACATTGTAAAATCTAATAATATACCTTGATCTACACAAGGAACAAAAGGCACACACACACACACACACACACACACATAGAATACAGAAAATATCTTCCCCCAAAGTTGTAATTTACATTGGATAATTGGAATCACCAATACATTGAAAATCATTTTTTTCTTTTTTCTTTTTTTTGTAAGTTTTATTAATTTTTAAAAACTACAGTCTTTAGAGCTTAGTAAACAACATGTTGTCTGGGTTCACATATTTAACATTAACTTCTTCAATATAAATCTATTCAGTACTGCACAATCCAGCATTTTTTCCTTGACCTTCCTTTCTTCCCCATATTTCTTCCCTTTTCCCCTCATTAGACAATTACGATTCTTGGTACTATTGATGTATACAAAATTAGATATAGACATCTTCATCATATTTTTATAATATTATACAAACAACAATAATATCAATTCATAAGTCAATATCCTGTTTTTTGTGCTCTTATTAAGGTGTGATTTCCCATCAGTATTTAAAGTATCTTTGCCAGTTATGATTTTCTCAATATTAATTACATTTATACAGCTAAAAAAATTATTCATACCAATCCTCTTATTTTCAAATTTCCCATATCAAAAGAAAAAAATGCTACTTTAATTCTAAATCATATTTTCCATTATAAAAATCTAGTTATATCTAAAGGTCATCTGTTCTTTTAATCATATTCAAACAGGTATATTAAACAGATAGTGCCCTCTCTGATAGATCAAATCCTCTGTTTTTTTAAATCTAACTCTCTCTTTCTTTGCCAAGTAGCTTTCCAGGCCAAGGCAATTAAATTATCCAAGAATTTTCTTTCTATTTTTGTGAAAGTTGCTTGGCATGAGGAAGACAATTTAGGCAGAGTATTGGGGGGGGGGGTAACTCCGCCCATCCGCATTCCCTAAACATTTCCCCTGGCCGCTGCATGTTCCATTTTCTAGAATCTTCTTCCTTGTCATCAGGTGTATTTTGGAAAAAGGAGTAAAGGGTCTTTTGTATTTTCATTGTTATAGGTAGATCTTGCAGTATTTTATTTGTGTATGGCAGTCCATATTTCCCTTCTCCTATCTCCTCCATCTCTAGTTTATTTGGTTTATTTGTTCATACTTTGTAGTCATTGTCTGGGAACTTTCC
>NW_015386538.1:690829-694505 GCF_001527695.2 Protobothrops mucrosquamatus
GCCACTTCTGTTCACATCCGGAGGTTTTTAGCTTCTTGGGAGCCTTTCCCAGGAAATTCAGTTGTAAAATAGTAAAGAAAGGATCAATATTCTCACCCAGTTCCAAGCATGCTGTTTACGATGTGCTAAATGAAGCTTTTGTTCTTTGGTTTCAGCAGCTAATGACCGGCCGCAGAGGTGTGGCCGGTCTTTCCCCTGCTAATTTAGAGGGCTTTCCTTGGATCAAAAGGAAAGACCGCCATCTCTCCATGATCAACAAGGCACCCCTTCTTCTTCATTGCCTCTTTGGGGCAACTTTAGGCCCTTTTCAAGGCCCCCAACAGGGTGAAATCATGCACAGAAGGCAGAGCTCTTGCCTTCCTGCATCCATCTCACCGCAACCAAGACTGGAACGAAAATCATTTTTTTCTTAATATGCTATACAAACATTCCTTGAATCACATGTCTAACATTCAAAATTTAAATTTCTCTCAGCTCTCTCAGTCCAACTCACCTCACAGGGTCCTTGTTGTGGGGAAAATAAGGGGAGAAAGGAGAATTACAGTATATATGTTCTCCACCTTGACTTACTTATAAAGTAATAAAGATGGAATAAAAAAGTCTAAAAAATAAAATAGATAAATAAATCTAATAAATAAATAAAATAAATAATAAAGTAGTTGGAAAGTATTACTGATATATTATTAAAAGTCAATTTTAAACTATAATAACTGAACAGTATATCTTATTACTTTTAGGTAATTAACCAATTTATATATTGATAGTTGATACGAACTACCTCATGCTGGTTTTGGTGTTTTAATTGGCATATATATGTGTGTGTGTGTGTGTGTGTATGTGTGTGTGTGTGTGTGTCTGTCTGTGTGTTTGTGAGTCTGTGTCTGTGTGTGTTTGTGTGTGTTCAGATCGTATTTTCGTCATAAAATTGATTTATTTTGGTGTATTTTCTTAAACTTTCCCTTTATATTTACTCTGTCACATTTGAATGTAATAATAGCTTATCATATTTTCTGATATTACTTTCTCTCAGATAACATTAACACAACCAAATTAGTTTGCCTACACTGTGATTATTGCAGGATCAGCACCCCACTATATTACATGGAACATTTGATTGTCATTTAAAATTGGTGAAGAGATATAAAGAGCATACTTTGCAAAAATTTGTCCCAAAATTAGTCATATTATTAGATTGCTTTAATGAATCTATAAAATGACTTAATAATGAATCAGAATATTGGCTCATAATATCCAAGCCCTTCACTGTTTCTACCATAATGTCCTGAAAAATAAACAATCCCGGTCCGGTCCTGATTATTAATACAAAAAAGCAAATATAATTTAATAATTCCTATTCTAGAATAGATACTGAAGAGTGGAAATTGTTTAAAAATATAGGATATATAAAAAAAGAATTTCATTGTAGATTAAGCACACATTCACAGGAATCCAAATGGCTGACTCCTGTAATCTTGTAAACAATGTCTATTTAGAAAAATATACATATGGCAAATAAAAAATAATTCAGTTGTTGTATGCTAATATCCATCCATCAAACAAGATGCTTTAAAAAAAAGTAGATATTTAACTATGTCAGCATTTGGCGGTACACTACCCTTGCTAAAATATAAGTTCCCATTTTGTGTTGCTGGCAACTTTCTTCTTCAGAGGGTTGTAGAGGGCACAAGAAATTTTGCTGTGCTTCACTTGGGAATGCCTGAGTCCAACAACTGGCAGTAACAGAAACACTGAAAGGTAGTGACTATCTAACAACAATTTCAGTGAAGATTTGGAAAAAAGACAAGACACATATAGGAGGTGGAAGAGGCCAAGATACTAAAGAAAATATTGTGAGTAATCCAAAATTGTGGAGATTATGTGAGTATAGCTAAAGCTCATATTGATGATAGTTGCTAAGAACAACAACAAAAGGCTTCTTTAAATATGTTCAAAATGAAAACAGGAAAGAACTAATCCAGGAAAATGACAAATAGAGAATAGAATAGAATAGAATAGAATAGAATAGAATAGAATAGAATAGAATAGAATAGAATAGAATAGAATAGAATGGACCTTGGAGGTCTTCTAATCCAGCCACCTGCTCAAGCAGGAGAACCTATACCATTTCAGACAAGTGACTGTCTAGTCTCTTCTTAAAAACCTCCAGTGATGGAGCACCCAAGATTTCTGAAGGCAAGCTTTTCCACTGGTTAATTGTCCTCACTGTTAGTAAGTTTCTCCTTAATTCCAGGTTGCTTCTCTCTTTGATCAGTTTCCAACCCTTGCTTCTTGTCCTGCCCTCTGGTGCTTTGGAGGAATAGAAGGAAGAAAAGGCAGAGCTTCTCCTGTTTGGTTCAATTTCTCTCAACAAGAAGATAGATGCCTTGTAGAGAACTGTAAAATGCAGAATAAAGAAAGAAGGCTTAAGCTTGGAACTAACAGAAATGTGGTCAAACTATATCTGTTTATCTTGAATTAGTTCTCACCTTCCAGGCCAGACGAGTTGCATCTTGGGATGCTGAAAAAACTTGGTGATTGACTGGCCAAAAACTGACGCATTCATGTTGGGAAAACTTAGAGAACTGATGAGGCAGTTCAAGAAGTGGAGAAAGGATATTGGATTTCCTTATCTCAAACTCCATGAGACTATGAAGCTATTGTGCAACTCTAGAAAAAGTTACTTTAAGAGGGATCAACAGATGAAATGAGTCGGACCATCAGATCAGAAGCACTTCTTGTGCTTTACATCTGAATAACTTTACTACAAAAAGCTAATGAAGATCGGAGGTCATGATAATTAGGTAGATCATTGCAGAACCGCAGAATAAAAGAAAAACAGAATTATTCTTCTAGTTCAACCTCCTGCTCAAGCAGGGAGCCCTATACAGTTTCAGACAAATGGTTGTCCAGTCTCTTTTTAAAATCCTCCAGTATTGAAGCACCCACAACTTCTGGAGTCAAGTCATTCCACTTATTAATTGTTCTAACTATCAAGAAATTTCTCCTTAGTTCTAAGCTGGCTCTCTCCTTGATTAGTTTCCATCCATTGCTTCTTGTCCTGCCTTCCGGTGCAGGTTGGGACATCATACTCAAAGAGTGCCCATTAGTGAATCTTCATTAAATGGGATGGTTATCACCAGATTCAGTCTCAGGATCCTGTTTATTCAAAACTTTTATTAATGTTTGAATTGAAATGATATGAGGAATGCTTATAAATTCTGCAGGTGACCCAAAATTGAATGACAATTAATGCGCTAATAGGCACTGCTATGACTCCATGGGGAATTTGGCAGTATATAACTAAAGCAAATAAATAAGACAGTCAAATATGGGAGGGGGAACATTCTAGCATCCCTAAAATCAGTCAAGCAGTGAGATTTCTAACATTTTTTTAAAATCAGGTAAAGGATGGGATTAATTTTTCAGAATGTAGGCGAGTGAATGCTCACTTTCATTAAATATTTTTGAGTTAAGGAAGACTTAAAGCACCAAATTTGACACTTTATTATGATTCTTGTGCATTAACATGGATGACGGATTGGATTAATTTGTCCAACAAAAGGATACTGAACGTTGAAGGATGGGACTTGTACTTTGGGTGGCATGCTTATCTTTTTATGCAGAAAAAGATTGACAAAACTTTTAGAAATCATATAATAAGGGCTGCTTTGTTAAG
>NW_015386538.1:695544-700046 GCF_001527695.2 Protobothrops mucrosquamatus
TCTTTCATATAGCACTGTGAAATATCTGTGATTTTTTTTTTTCTATGTTGAAAATAATAAAATTTTATAAACAAAAAAAAAAAAAAAAAAGGAAGACTATTATTTGTTGAATTGCTTTAATTTAAATTCCTGCATCTGATTGGATTTCATGGCCTAAATCAGAGGTCCACAACCCCCAGTCCATGGACCAGTACCAGGCTGCAGCATGCCAGCAACCGGTCCGCACAAACAAGCAAATCCCCATCTGCAAGATGCAGGCAGCACACAAAACCACACACTTTCCAGCCCACAGAAAAACCTCTCTCCATGGAACTGTTCCCTGGTGCCCAAAAGGTTGGGGACCTCTGGCCTAAATGACCCTTTTGAGATCTTGAGAAGATAAAAGACAACCTGTTTTAGTTTTAGCTCTAGATTCCAAACACATTGAATAAACAATACTTTCTCAGTCTTTTTGCCAGCTTCCATATTCGATTAACTAAGAATGATTACCTTACGTCTACCAAAGATTTCAGTATGACATTTAAATAAAATATGCAGGATAATATAAGGTATGTTTAAACAGACTCACTCATCTTATGGCATCAAGGATGTGAAGCAATAGGGATGCCCTGAAATCTTCCTTGTAGCAGCAGAGCCAATAAAATATTTGACTGGGTTAATATTAAATGTCACCCATATTGAGAAAGGCTAAGGGTTTTAAAATAAAGCCATTTTTATATCCAGAAAAAATGCATAGCACAAATCGTGAGTAGTATTTGTAGTAGTAATACTTAAATTTAATATACCTGCCTATTCCAGTGGACTCTAGGCAGCTTACAAAATACAATGCTAGTTGAAAAAAATTAAAACAATGCAGGTACCTTTACTTCGAACTGAGTTTGATGTTGTAACACAGTCATGTGCAGTATTTGGCTGGCTATGTGAAAGAGAAATGTCACAGAATTACAGAGTTGAAAGTGGTCGTTGCAGCTATCAAGTCAAACCCCTTGCTCAGTGTGAGAATCCTAATTAAAGTAACCCATGCAGATGGCTGTCTAGCCTTTTCACAAACATATCTCTTAGGGAACTGGTTGACAAGGATATTTTGCAATATCCAAAAGTGCTATCACTTTTCAAAGCACCAGTGCATTGAACAAATGTTTTTCTTTTTTTAAAATACTAAATCATGAGCCCCTAATGCCATCTAGTGGTCTTTCTTTTTTTTTTCTTTTTTTTTTAGTTCAACTTTTGCTAGTTGAGAAACAGATTCATAAGCAGTTCAGGTAATTTGATACATATTCTCTCCAATACTTTCCAGTTCAGAAGCACTACATTTTGAACTGCGATGTTTTGCAAGCATACTTAGAGAAAGACATTCCTTAATCAGATGACTTTGGATAGGATATAGCTTACTTTCTGCTGTAATAGGGAGTAGAGTTTTCTTGAAAAAGAAATGAAGCTTTTCAAGACCCTACATTAAAAACTTTAGTATATACTTGCTATTCTCTTGTTCTATGTACTTTAGAGATTGCTTCGTGGCTCCTATTTTTCCACAGCATAAGATCAAAAGTGAACTTTCTTTTTCCCTGTGAATTTTTGTATGGTTTATCTGTTAGGGACAATTGTATCGTGTGTCAATAACTGATCAAAGCAAAGCAAGTGGCGGGTGGAGGATCCCAAAGTCTACCAATACCTTTGTTTCCCCCCACCCCAAAAAAAAATACTTCTCCCATCCCCTCTTCCTCTTTCTCAATCTCTCACCCTACAGTACATGATTTGTACTGAATTATACCTTGACATGAATCTTGCAGTCTAAACATAATCATAGACCATTAACAGATGATCGTTGCAGATAACACAAAACATAAAAAGTAGAACAAGTTTGACTGTTTTGGAATGCAAAAACAGTCACACACAAGCATTGTCGATCTGAACAATGTGTGATGTTCTTAGGTCCAAGACATGCATTTTTCCATTTCTGCATCAGAATAGATAGTACACTGCAGGCAGCATCTATTCATTGGAGTGTATTCGGATGCTGTATGGTAGCATAATTTGTCTTTTATATTAATTTATTAGACCAATGTCTAATTAGATGGTATGATGTCATATTCTGGTCAGCTTCCATTTATGGGGAAACTGCTTGACATGATCTTTCCAAAGCTCTGTACCTTACTGCAGGGTAAATCTGCAAGAATAGAAGGTGCATGCAATATAGAGTTTCTGCTCCCAATTTAGGCTCTTGAAGATGGTTAATAGCATGATCTAATACAGCGATCCTCCAATTAGATGTGGGGCCAGGTGTGGGTGGTGTAGAGTCCATTGGCAAGGTGGTTCTGAGATTTGCAAAGCTTGCACTGAAGGAGGCCATTTGAAATATTAAATACATTTCTTGATGGCTTCTGTAGAGAGTCCAGGGAACACATCAGTTGGAAGAGCTCTGTTTTAAGCATACTTTCATGTCAGAGCTGATTTGCATGTCTTATTAGTGCTTCATCACCTTCTTTAGACTAATTCTGTCTTTTTGATTCAAGAGCCACAACTCATTCAGCATTCAGTTCCTCAGGATGGTGGTGAAAATTATTTATACTAAGACTCCACTTAGATAGGAATTGTGCATCACCAAAGCAGAGAAACTGACTAGAACCAGTTTCATTGCTAGCAGACAGGTCATCCATGCTTTGTTTCCATCTCACTGTAGTCTTGGATTCCAGAAGGATCAAGACATTTCACTTTTTGTTTCCTTGAAAATCACCAGCAGGGACCTTCTGCCAGTGGTGGGATTCAAATATGGGAACAACTGGTTCTCTGTGTGAATGCCGCTTCCGGAAGTCCATTCTGGGCCTGGGCAACAAAAAATTAGCTACCGGTTCTGCCGAACTGGTGTGAACTGGCTGAATCCCACCACTGTGGTTAGCCCAACAGAAGGAGGGTGGGAATCTTAGTTCAGGTACAATACAAAGAACCCAGACTTAAGTACATGTATCCAGTGTTTGCCACAAGGAGGCGCCCAGGCCACATAACCAGATTAAATCCAGTAGTTATAGTTATTTCCACAAATAAAAGTATTAGTATTTTGTTATCATTTTTATAGAACGATATAAAGATAAAAAGTTGTTCAATCATGTCCAGTTCTTGGACAAGTTTTCTTGGCAAGGTTTTTCGGAAGTGGTTTGCCACTGCTTCCTTCTAAAGGCTGGACGTAACTGGCTCAAAGTTACGCAACTGCCTTTGTGCTTAAGGCATAATTAGAACTCATGGTCTTCCAGTTTCCACCCTGAATCACCCTGCCAAACTGTTCTGATACATATAAAAAGGCTATATTATTTTATAGCTATTATTATTTTATAAGAAATTATTTTACAACATGGGAGCCCTTAATTCTCCCTCACACACACACACACACACACATACACAACAGGGCAAACCTGGTCATGTCCCTTTTTTCCACCTACCCATTCTTAATGAAATAAAATAGCCTAATACGACTCTAATAAACCCTAGCATCTACTTCTGTTTGCTACGGCACTTTAAACTGCAGCACTCTTTTGAAAGAAACATTATATTAGATTTCAGACCACAATTTCTTTCCTAAACAAGTTACATAGCTATTTGCAAGGCCAGCTATTTTCACAGGTTTAATCATTTTTGTCTTAAAGCATATTCCACTTAATTTTAGGCCTAAAGCAAATTCATGCTTGTTTATCTTTTGGAATCTATTCGGTTGTTACTAAGGTTTGAGAAGAACGATCTTTCCGCTATGTAAGACACTTCCTCTCTGGCAGCCTGTAGCATGCACCACTGAAGTTAAAGCATAATCCAAAGTTTATTGAGTAAATCAGAGCCAGGTGGCAAGTCATCTGATTTCAAGGTTCCTTGTTGCCAGAATTTCTCCAGCATTTAGTTCAGATGATAATATGGGTCTACACCTATTCCATGCCGAGAGGAATAGAAACATCTGTTTCTATGAGAACTGGATTTCCAACAGACCACAGATCTGGTTGTGTTGTGAGTTCAAACTGGTAATACTGTAGTTTTATAAGCCTTTGTCAAAACGACTCTTTTCTAGATTAGGAAAACAACTAATTCTTTAGTTTTTCTTCATGGAATGAGCTGATCTGGTGAGGTCTTCTCCTCCTAGAGGTGCCACTGGATACTGCCCGGATACCAGGGCAGTGCTGAGCTGAATACAGACCAAACCCGCATCAGTCCCAGGCGACAAGTCAGTCATCAGTTTTTTGTTACAACCTATGGATCTAAAACCATTTCTGTCAAAATGCAGACGTGACCTGGATGCTGTGTTTGATTATGCAAGATGGCATTCGTCGATCTGAAAAGTGGACCTTGCACCTGAGAGAATAACACTAGGAAGAAGAAGAAGAAGAAGAAGAAGAAGAAGAAGAAGAAGAAGAAGAAGAAGAAGAAGAAGAAGAAGAAGAAGAAGAAGAAGAAGAAGAAGAAGAAGAAGAAGAAGAAGAAGAAGAAGAAGAAGAAGAAGAAGAAGAAGAAGAAGAAGAAGAAGA
>NW_015386538.1:700085-703839 GCF_001527695.2 Protobothrops mucrosquamatus
AGGAGGAGGAGGAGGAGGAGGAGGAGGAGGAGGAAGGAGGAGGAGGAGGAGGAGGAGAAGGAAGAAGAAGAAGGAGGAGGAGGAGATGGTGGTGGTGGTGGTGGTGGTGGTGATGATGATATGAGCAGATCTGAATTTTTATCCAGTTTTTGTTTGTTTTATTTCCTTTTGTTTTATTATGTTTGAGTCTGTGCTGGCTCCCGGCATCTGCCTGGATAGTCCCTGCAGTTTTCTTGGCAAGACTGTAAAAATTGTTAGGCTAATTTTGTAATAATTACAAAACAAGTTAAATTTAAAACCCATCCATTTTAAGTATTTTGAATTCACATATCTTCCTTTCTCCAAGAAATCAACAGACCAGATGGGGTAGTGCTATTTCTAGTTGAAAAGAAATTCCATAATATTGATTCCAGTATATTTATTGGAGGTTATAAAATTAAAATAAATATTTTGCTATAATCCAAATCTAGTGAACTGGCTTCTTTTCTATATTAATAAGTTTAGTAGTATTAATGGAATTCAGAGTACTCTTCTAAAGCAAATTAGTTTCAAGATAACTTACATCAAAAGAATAAACATATACTTATAATGCAATAATGTTAACTGAAACAACTGAAACGAGTGCACTGAACTTGAAAGAATGTTAAAACATTTGTGCAGACTTCAGTATAGCATGATGCAGTGATGCCTGTGAACCCTTCAAATTTCTAATTTCAACAGCAACATCCTACCAAATTCACTGTATAGCCTTACATGCATATCACTGCAAATTGTTACTTGAACACTCATTCATTCATGGTCAGGTTGTGACAGAAAAGTATTTGAATGAACTTAAAGGATTCTAGAATGTAACACTTACATCAGGGGTCTTCAAACTTGGTCCTTTTATGACTTGTGGACTTCAACTCCCAGAATTCCTCAGCCAGCGTGCCTGGCTGAGGAATTCTGGGAGTTGAAGTCCACAAGTCATAAAAGGGCCAAGTTTGAAGACCCTTGACTTATATTGATAGAAAGTGTCTTGTATCCCTTAGCATAATGCTGATCTTCATATCTAGAGACACCATATCAAAACTACAAACAGGAACAGCCATTCTTTGCTTGATTCTTTGTTTGATTCTTCAACAGAAATACATTAAATAAGACAATATTTAGATATTCCCAATATTCAGAATATCATTTTATTTACCAAAAATAATTTCAAGGCTAGAGACTTTGTTAAAAGTATTTCATACAAGGGTATTTTATGATTAGTATGAGCTGGTATTATGATATCTTAGATTACAAGTCATTTCAGCTGTCCTAAGTGGATGATTCAATTTCTTCTTGGTCATGCATAGTTGATGTAGGCATGTTGAGAAAATAGTTTACAAGGAAAAATTTACTCACTTTGAGTATGTGAAGTGAATGCATTATACTTGCAAAAATTGTTAATGGAGAAGACATCAACAGATGAAATAGATTTGAAGTGTATACTGGAATGTCATTGGACTAAGTCATCAGAGTTAAGATTTACATCATAAATTAAGATGGCAAGAATTTGGCCATATTGTCCATCCAAGGGTCGAACCCAACTCAACAACTATTTTTTATTGTTGTTATTGCTGTTACAGGTACAGTAACTGTACAGACTCTTTTTGCCTTGGTGATTTAAAGTTAAATATTGTGACTTTAAATCCTAGAAATAAATACGTCACCCAGAAAACTTCAAAAACTCAAAATATCTCTGGTAACATTATACTGATGGTTTATGTAAAACAAATTCACTCAAGAAACAATGGTTCAGTAATCAATTCAGTATGATATTGTGCATTGTTATTATGGTTTCAAATGGTTCCAGGAACTTTGTTACTTGAATATCATCCACAGTGGAGGAAAAAAGAGCATACATGTTATGGAGGAAACTGACTACAGAGAGGTGTATTTCTAACAAATAGCTTGCAACCTGGAGTAACTTTTGTGCATCTGTATTTTCATCAGCTGCTATGTCCTAGAATTACTGATGTGAAACTCTTTTACACTAAAAAGCATAAGTGAAATGCAACATTAAAACACTGAGGCCATTACAATGAAACAATGAAATCAGCTTTCTTGCACAAATAAATTAAAATTATAAATAAGAGATTTTAAAAACTCAAGCAAGCTTGAGCATTAAAATGATGGATTCTACTTGGAATCTATTAGGAATGTGACCTTTTAATAGGATAGGTATTCCATCAACAGCCAGATTGCCTCCTTATTACTCTTCCAATCTCTCAGTGTCACAGAAAATGATGGGTTGTGGCTTTTCATCACTTCCATTTTGAACTGGTGCTATTTTTTTAAAAAAAAGAAACCTGCATGATATTACAATATATTCTATCTCCTTCTTCTTATCTTGCCATTAATAAATATATCTATTAACGCAAATTAAAAAGGGTATTCCAATTCTGTTTTCCAACATTTTTAATGTACAAACTGTGCTACTCAGTTTAATCCTGAATTGAATATAGAATATAGAAAATATTTTACCAATTTATCATTGCAGAACGTATTATATATCATTCTTGTTTCAAGGAATGTCACTTGAGCTTTGTATTTGTTATCATTTGCCATTTTGTGGCTTTCCCTCCCTTTTGAGAAAACCTTTTGGAGTTCTTCATCCATTCCCTTAAATGTTGCGTGAATAATTCCATGCCACTTTGACTACCTCGGTGTCCATCGTGACAAGTAAATTATTTATTTTATGATGTATATGCCTATATAAGAATACGGAAATAAATTTAACTGATGACATAACCAAAGTTTGGAATCCCAATTCTCCCTATGAGTTCACATAGTTTTGAAAAGTAAAAGTCACAGAATTTAATTAATTTGCCACCTCCAGCTGGTCTAAGAAAATCAGGGAAGGCTTATAAGTTTTTACTTCTCTCATCAGATTCTTCCTTCTCTTTGACATAGAGAAGGACAGTTCAAATACATGACTCCTAAAATACCTAAAAAGTATAGTTTTATATATATTTACTAATCTTTTTAGCATAAGCTACTCGATATGCAATATAAATGTAATAAAACCATGCAATGCTATTTCAGTTCAATGGTCTTCCAACAACTTTAAAGGTGGTTTACCAAAAACCACCTTCTTCTGAACATCAAAGTGAAGTTACCATCTTAGTTTATTTTGTGTTCTAGGAATCCATCCAACAGGTTCAATAACTGGAAGATACTTGTGAATATCCCTCAAATCAATAAACTGCATGCCACATCTTGAGATTGATTTGAAAGTGGATTTAAAAATAGCAGGCAACAAGAATGACATAGAAAATGATGTTACACCGGAAATCCAAAAGAAACCGGCTGATGTCTTACTATTTTTTTAAAAAAATCAAATGTTACCATATTTTTATAGACTTAAAATGTTTTTACCCCTTTTGCCTAGGTAAATCTTCATCCTTCCTCCTACAAATCCATAGCTGTGCTACCACCTTATTATTCCAGTTTCGGGACTTTTCCCCAATAACAGATGAAAGATTTATTTGACCTGGAAGGTGTTAAGGTCCAGAACAATTTTAAAAGGATCTTCACAATTATGTCAAACAGTTATTAAAGTCACCTCCAGGCAGAACTCAGAAGAAAGATTTCTGGAATGTAACACAACAGCAAAGAAGGCATTGCTCCAGTTGCTAAGCTAAAAAGTCCATTTGTGCTCAATTTTCTGCTGACAAAAGCCACAATTTCTGTATTTCCCATAGCTTCTGTCAAACATGCTAATAGAAAC
>NW_015386538.1:704656-717525 GCF_001527695.2 Protobothrops mucrosquamatus
AAAAAATCCAGCAGTTTACTTGGCAATTTCCAGATGTAATGATTTAGGCCAGGGGTCTTCAAACTTGGCCCTTTTATGGCTTGTGGACTTCAACTCCAGAATTCCTCAGCCATGCATGCTGGCTGAGGAATTCTGGGAGTTGAAGTCCACAAGTCATAAAAGAGCCCAATTTGAAGACCCCTGATTTAGGCTGTAATATATCTCAAGTATCTAAATATGAGGACATAGTGGCAAATTTTCACATTCTGGTTCATTATGAATAGTAAGGAAATGACCCTTGATACGAATAATAGGTACATAAAAATAATCAACACCACTAATTCTTTATAGCTTAGAAAATTGTGATAACTATGCAAATGATCATGATTTGACAACTATGACAACTATGAAGGTATACATGTATAACCTGTGTTTCTTTTGAAGTTCAGTTTTTATTCATTCTCTTTATACATCCAAACCAAAATAATGTGCTTGTTTCATACTGATTTATATCTCACCTATAGTCACTCAATATCCTTCCCTTTTTACCCACATCTTGTCTTGTTTTACCACACATAACTTTTAAAGGCATTCTACACTACACTATATTTCTACTATAGATGCTTATATGCTTACTTCCATATAACAAAGTTAGCAAAAGTTTATATACCACTTATATAGCCGGTTTTACTTCAACAAGCATTTCTTCTTTGCAAATGACCACATAATGGTCACTATCTTTCTACTAGGATTTGAACATCTTCACATTTGTCTATCCATTTTCTCACCTTTCTACCAAGGTAACATTATCCTTCTTTCTTTCCTTCCTTCCTTCCTTCCTTCCCACTTATATATAGCTACCAGCTGGGCCATCTCAGTTTGGCAATGCATTTTTGGTAAGTTACAAAACATATAGATTAGGTTACCAGTCCTAATCAGAGTTACCCCATGCAGCCAGATGATATACGCAAAATACACTCTCACACAGTCAGGTAACCTCATAAAAACTATAAAGTGAAAACACAGCAGTTACCTTTAAATATATAAATTGATTTGGAGCCATTAGTTCTGCAGCTTTTATATCATTAGCAACTTGGATGAGAGTGATTTAAAATATCCCCCAGAATATCTGTTTAAATAACAGCTGTGGAATAGTAGATAAAATATGCTGGGCAATGAAATAATAGAATTAGATCCAGAGATCGTGGTTTCACTTTACCAAATTGACTCAGAATGCACATTATCTCTCAGCAAGATTCCCAATGGCTTCTGTTAATACTGTTCAGGTAAGCAAAGAGCTTAACTGATTCACTTGCAGTGTCCCATTACAGCCCACAGTCCCCAGTCTCTTAGCAGCTGTAGGATCAGAAGAAGACTGGCTGGATTCCAAGGTCACAGTAAGTCGATTCTCCTGCTTATCTGAACTGGGTTTCATGGTAATTGATCACAGATGGGTTTCTCACAGGAATTACAGAAATTGTGCTCAGCAAAGTTCTGGACAAAGTTCTCAGGTAATGTCATTTATAAGTTTATTTTTCTGCAGCAACAAAATGATTTGTTCAAAAACATCAGTCAGAGTTCTCACAGTTAACAGGCATAGATTTGCAAAAAGGGGTTTGCTGAAAAAGAAGCTTGCTGCATTGAATGGTAGGCCTCTTTTAAAGATAATAACTTCTCCATCTGCTCTTCATTAACATAAATTATTGGAAATTTCTCTCCCAAAGAAGAAGATGAGTCATCCAAAAGATCATCAGTCTTCAAAACAATTTATCTATTGTTAAGTGAAAATGGAGCTTGAAAAATCTTCCTAGAAATGTTCCTATGTATTTGAAAGACTTTACTTGGTATAGAGATCCCAGGTTAGAGCAATTGCATTTATTACTCATAATATCTAACTGCTTTTCACTGATGTCAGCTGATTTATTTTTATCAGGCTTTTGATAATGATTTTTATCAAGCTTTTGATAACAATGACCTAATAATCTGTACATGTTTTGTTAAAGGGAAGAAGCAACTGAACTGCAAAAATCTAGTTTTCGGGACTTGCTACAATCCTGGGCACTGTCACTTAATATCAAAGGCAAAGAGTGTTTAAAATTTGCTTGCCTTTACTTTTGTTCCTCCCATTCACCAGAGCACCAGAGGGAAGGATGAGAAACAACGGTTGGAAACTGATCAAGGAGAGAAGCAACCTGGAACTAAGGAGAAACTTTCTGACAGTGAGGACAATCAACCAGTGGAACAACTTACCCCCAGAAATCGTGGCTGCTCCATCACTGGAGATTTTCAAGAAGAGACTAGTCCAGGGGTAGGCAAACCTGGCTCTTTTATGACTCGTGGACTTCAACTCCCAGAATTCCTGAGCCAGCATGGACTAGACAATCACCAGCATGGACTAGACCAGTGGTTCTCAACCTTTTTAATGCTGCGACCCCAACCGGTCGTAAGTCGAGGACTAAACCGGTCGTAAGTCAAGGACTACCCAACCGGTCGTAAGTCGAGGACTGTCCCTGCCTGGTAGTGCCGCGCATGCGTGGTTCTGCCTCCTGCACCGGCCGAGGTGTAGCTGGCAAGCGGCAGAGACAGAGCAGGCCGACCACCAGCTGGCCCAGCCCAAGGGAGGTAAGGCACCCGCCGGAAAAGGGGGAAAAAAATGGCGGACAAAAAAATGGCAGACAAAAAAATGGCGGACAGCCTTGCTTGGCGACCCCCATGAAATGGTCGATCGACCCCAAATGGGGTCCCGACCCACAGGTTGAGAACCACTGGACTAGACAATCAGCCAGCATGGACTGAGCCTACTCCTGGACTAGACAATCACCAGTGGTGGTGTAGGTTCTCCTGTTTGAGCAGAGGGCTGGACTAGAAGACCTCCAGGGTCCCTTCCAGCTCTATTCTATTCTATTCTATTCTATTCTATTCTATTTAGCTATACAGATACTAAAGTGGACTTAGCAATTGGATGCTGGATGTATAGATCTTTACTGAAAAATAAGTCCAATTCCATTTAAGAACATTTATTTTAACAAAAAGGAGATCAAAGATACTCATTAGTTGCAATTTTGTAAAATTTGATTTTTACATAGTTTTAAGGCATCTCACTATTTTTTTTCCTATATAAATAGAAAACAAAATAAAAATCTGATGGATTATTTTGTTTCAGAAAACAGAAATGTTTTACACATGAGCAAAACTGAACAAAGTCGTATTGAGGACTTTGAGGAGCAAAGCGTTTGGCTTCCAGAAATTCTTTGATAATAACGCCATCAAATCACATTGATAATTTTGCACGAATGTGAAATGCATGTGTTTACATTCAGACACAAATGTTTTCCTTTATTTGCACTTCTCCATATATGGAAGGATCCAGGAAGAAGAAATAGAATAATTGGAAATCTGCCTTTCAATCAAAGCTACAGTTTTCAAATAATAATAATTTGGGGAAGTTTTGAATATTATTATTATTATGGCTGGGAGCACAGATGATTAGATTGGATTTAGCATTTTTATCCATATATCAAGTCCTTGCCAAAGACCTGGGATAGGCAGATATTGTTTGATGGTGTTAAAAGTACCATTGCAGGATGTAAGCTGTTCCAAGAAAAGCTGCCTTTTGCTATTGACTGTTGGTGAGTTTGTCAATGATGTTCAAGTGGTGCTGCAGATGTTTGGCTTTGCACCCAAAGTGTCTATTACTATTGATACTATCTTTACTTTTTATTATTATTTAAATATCACACTTAAACAACACATATCCATCATCTCTCAAGGGCTATAATTTTATAATTGCAAAGAGGGCATTAGTATATGAATCAGGATTAATTTCCCATCACTGGGAAGTAATATTCTGACTAGGGCGTTCAAATAAATCTGATACTAACAATGCAACTGTAATAAATTAATGGTCCTCTACTTTAAAGCCTTTTTTTCAAGGGAGTTTCTCTTACCCTATACAACATATAATTATATATAGCAAGTGAGTATTAAGCCCTCAATATCACGAGGATATACATTTTGTCAGTCTTTGAAGACAAACATGGTTTCTCTCTCCTGAATATTTCTGGATCCATTGAAGAGATCCAGAAGTATTCTGGAGAGACAGACCATGTTTCTCTTCAGAGACTGAGCAAATGATGCATTGAAGGGATCCAGAAATAGCAAAAGTATTTAAAGCACAAAATACTTTTTTAACTATAAAAACGTATAAAATCTAAAGTTCACAGCTGGGGTCACTTTACTTAATATTTTCACTTTTTTTAAAAAAAAAAGGCTAATTTGAAACAAAAAATTGATTGTCACAGTAAGTCTCCAGCATGCAATATTTAACTAAAGGGAAATTATCATGGTAGTTTTTAGCAAAACTCAGAAACTGGTTCCCTGCCAAGATTACCTGATATCTGTGTTTCAGTTCTAAAAAGTCATTTTTAACCAGAACTATCTGCTAACTGCATCTGTATAGAAAATAAAGCATAATTTGCTATCAAGAGAACTGCATTTTCCTGCTGTATTGCTCCAGGCAAAACTGCACCCTGACATCATCTGGAACCGTTGCTATTATCAAATTATTATTTTCTGTAACATTTGTGATTGTACTATGCACTTTAACATGACTTAGTAACTGCAAAAACTGAATGTCATTCATTTAGGATACATTCTGATATGCACATACCCCCCAAAAGGCTGTGTAGTTTCAGAATTCAAAAGCCATTGGTAGCATTACAAGGAGAATTGGAAATTAGTTTATTTTAATTATATGCTGCCTATCTACCTTCTTCCTTTTTCATGGGTACATGTAACTTTTGATTAAATATTATTTTTAGTGATAAGATCATAGTTTTTCAGTAAACCAAACAGCCTCCCTCCCTTCCTCCCTCCCTCCCTCCCTTTCTTCCTTCCTTCCTTTCCTCCCTCCCCTCATAAATGGCCAAAGCTTTTCTACCTTGCTTGCCTTGTACTTCTGATTTATATCTGATAAATATGATATATTCATTTTTATTAAATAATTTTCACTATTACTGCTGTTTGGAATGACAATTCTACAAACCTTGTAAGCAGTATAATTCACATATGAACTGAATTACAGTACATATAATATAAAAATAAAATTACAAAAAACAGAAAAGTGATTTTAGAAATCATTTAAAAGTGTAAACAGCTTCTTGTGGGAAGTAGATCCTGTTTTGATTTTTTACAAAACATAACAAAGATGCTCTTTCAACACTTTTAAAAAATATTTCATCCCATTTTTATCACTTTATAAGTAACTCAAGGTAGCACATATACATAATACTTCTTCCTCCTATTTTCCCCCAAACTGCTTGATTTGAAAACATTAGATGTTTTCCAGGCAGCACAGGTATGTGGCTGCCTTTTAAATTTTAGTTAAGATCAAGGAGAAGAAGAAATTGAAAAGAGCAAGGAACACCCAGAGATGATACCAAAGTAACCATGCAAGATGATGTATATTAACATGGAACTATGTCTACTGATTTGAATGGCATGTTTATTTTAATAAATTTACAGTTGACTGTAGTCTTCTCAATCTGTTCGTGATATATGGTCATTCAGGCTTTAAGACAAGGGTGAGAAACTGGGCCACCTTCATCTTCTTTAGTTGGAGCACCAAGGCCAAGCCACTCAGCAATCAGTGATAACCTGAAGGGATTATGAGATGGGCCTCACTCAAGTTTCTGTGAGGTAAATGTAGATGATGAGGGAATTTATGCAATTAATGACAGGCAGGCCATATTGTACTTAAACTATGTTTTAAGCAGTATTCAGAGATGCCTTTCCCCCCTCTAATCAGCTCTCAATACTTAGATATAATAGATATAATCTAAGTTACACCTAATCCTGAAAATTTGTTTTCAAGTACACCATGTCACCAGCAAAATCTGTGTTTTCTGCCAATATTGTACAGAATATTGCAATGGCTAGTGAATTTGCTCAACCCTCTTCTGGCAGGATCTGATTTCCAAAATATGATAGCATCATTCTGAGTGAAGTGGATTGGGCTCAGGAAGAATTAAATTAAAAAGAAAGGAAGGGTGGATACGAGAAGAAAGCTGCACACTGACTAAAGATATATTTCTATGCTTGTGAGGGTCCCAGAACATTGTGCTCAAGACCATAGTGTAATAAAGTATTTCAACCAAAATGTGAAGGACTGAAAAAGAAATCCCACTGCAAACACAGACTGAGGTCTAAATCAGCAGCCCTCCCCCCCAACCTTTTGGGCACCAGGGACTGGTTCCACGGTGAGAGTTTTTTCCATGGATCAGAGAGGGCGTGGTTTCACGTGCTCCCTGCATCCCACAGATGGGGCTTCACTTGTTTGCAGAGTCTGGTTTCTGACATGCCACGGCCCAGTACCGGTCCACGGACCAGGGGTTGGGATCTCTGGTCTAAATCATACTTTCAGTATAGGCTAACACTGAAGAATTAGCCCTGCACAGTACTTTGGAACTTTTGATGATGTAGCCTATCTGATATTTATGAGGAATAAGACTTTTTCATAAAATTGACTGCTTCATTAATATCTAAACCCATTCCTTGCTTTTCTTCTAGTGTCCTATAGTGTTATTGAAAATTATAAGTACTACTAGCTTTCTATCATTGCCAATCTTTAATTGGCAATAGGTCCTGCCATTTTATTTCAATGGAACTAAACAGAATGAAATATACTTCCATCCACTTGTCTTTCTTATTTATATCTCTAAAGGTCAACTGGTATAAACAGTGTTGCTTGTTTTGGAAAATATGTAGCAAATCAATTTGTAGTAAGAAAGAAAGGTTAGAACAACAGGTCAACAAGATTTCTTGGAAAAATATCCTGATTTGCAATCAAGCTGGTGGGGGGGGGGGGAAATCACAGAGTAAATTCAGTTGAACTAAATACTACAGCATATGCATGTTGCTATTAGTTAAATCTTTAATTTGCCATTTCTTATCCAAAATAACCATCTCACTTATCAAGGACTGCACTCCAAAAGCTAATGAAAAAGCAGCCATATTTTTATTTCCTTTATTTTATCTTTCTTGAAATTACTTAATTAGTGTAGTCCAGGCCAAGTTGTGGATTGATAAAGCAACAAGCATTCTATAGGATGCTAAGGGCATTCTCACAAAATGACTGTTATGATGCTCGTGATCAATCTGTAAAATCAAGCACAGGTTCAAAATATTTGCTTTGCAATTCATTCATAAAACATTAGACACCAAAGCATTGGAAGGAGCTTCAAAATGTCAGTTTTTCAAGTATCCTACAATAGAGTGGGGGGGGGAAGAATTTAATTCTATGGAGCGATTTCTGAATTATTTGTCACAAATCAATAGGGATTTTATATTCATAACAGTCTAACAATGCTACTATAGCAGCATCACCTTCTCTTAAAACAAAAAAGCTTTTGAAAAACAATACATTAGGGAAGAAAAACAAGCAGGCATGGACATGTGAAAGGAAATGAGATTTCAGTTCAGTGGATGCATTTTTCATTTTTAACCTAAAAATACGCAGCCAGTTCAACAAAACTCATCCAGGACAAGATATTTGAGAAAGATTGTTTGATTATCTCACTCATTCTCTGGTAGTCCAGTTCGTGGAATAGCTCTGTTAGTTCAGTAGAAAACCTTAATATAAACAACATTCAGGACAAATTCATTTCTAAATTCCTGGGTACAGTAAACAGATATTGAGAATGACACGTGTAGCATTTAGAAGAAAAGTCTAAGGCCACAGTACATACTGGTGCTATTGAGGCCATTATGTTACATTTTTATATTTCCCTACACCAGCATCATTTTTATCACGTACATGATACATTTCTTCTGCTTTCACTAGTTTCGATGTCGTCTTGGAACAAGGCCCCATAGCTATCTCCTTTTCCTTTCCTTGTGCTGTTCTCGGGCTTATTCATCCACTTCTGTGTCCCGTCTCTCCAAAGTAATAATTAGAGACAGCGTGTTCCTGATCCTTGAATATACATCAGAACATTCAAGAATCACACATTTCTGATCCATGGCTCGGATAATCACACATAATCCTTCTCCAAGAGTGATTACTTTTTTTCATACAGGGAGTATAAAAGAACAAAATAGCTATTCTTCGCAGAGAAAGAACAAGCGTGCTTGTGTAAAATAGTTGCACCATTTGTCCGATCGACTCTGAGCATTGTGAATTTGGCAGTCATTTTTCTGAACTGCAGCAATTACCTGCTCAAACCATTTTTTTTTCTCATCAAGAATGGTTCTTACGGTAATTGTGTGTTCTCAAAAATCACACATTTCATCATGCATTTCCAGCAAAAATATACCCCTTTTGGAATAAAAAGGACTTGTTGGGAGAAGGGCAGACACCATGTCCCAGAACCTTTAGCATTGCAAGAGAAAATGGCAAAAGAAGGCCTTGTTGCACTTTGACCATAACCTGCCCTCCTTCCTTCCTACCCTTCCACCTTTCCTTCCTGGGTCATTCATGTGCATTGCAAAATGACACACTGGCAAAGGTCTCCAATATGTTTCATGTTTTCTATAAAATACTTTCAGAGAATAATCAAGCAAAAAAAGGAAAGCAATCCTGAAAGGACATACCTTTACTAATACTAGTATGATCATTTACTTGGAACCAAAGGATCATGGGATTGGAAGAGGACCTTGGAGGTCTTCTAGTCCAACCCTCTTCCCCGGGGCGGGAATCTTCATACCATCCAGACAAATGTCTGTCATGGATCCCCTATGACTCTAAGAGGCTAGCTAGTCTATTGCTTAATAACTATCATAATTCTAAAGCTTCTCATTTCAAACTTGGATCTCTTCTGTAAAACTTTCCTCATTAGATCTTGTCCTATATTCTGGCTCTAAGGAGAATAAATCCACAATAGATTCTGCATGTTTAAGTAACTGGAAATAAACTCAGCAATATATGCTCAAAATTCATTTTGCATGCATACAATATTTTTCTAGTGTTATCACATTATTATAATTTGGCAACCAGTTTTGGAAGTTTCTTGAAACCATATCCAAGATTTCTGAGGAAATGCCTAGTGTCCTGAATCTTTGGTTCTTCACTTTTGTTCAAGCCACCAAGTATAAAACCTTATGTTGTGTTTTTATCTTACAATCCACTGTTTTGAATTTACTATGTTTTCTTTTGGCAATTATTGATCAGCAAGCAATGTATATAATGCACGAGTCTACGTGTAAATTTAGTCTTCCGAATCACAGACCAGATAAAGTGCAAACAACAACATGCTTTAAATAAATATAAGCTTGCAGTTCATTTCTATGAGTTCTCAGATAAAAAAATCCTCAGAGCTGAGTGAGATGTGCTCCTTCAGTGGATTTTGCAATTATTAAATTAAAAGTTGCTTCATGTTCTCTAATTATATTTTAAACTGTTTTAGCTTTTGTCTTTCATATATACAGAATATGAATATACAAATTATTGGAAACTTATCACACTCACGTTTTGTACCCATAGAGGTACTGAATGCTTAGTCCATTATGTCTATTACAAAGCTTGAACTTTAATTCTATAGAAAAATATTTTATTCAGTTGCCACATGATGGCCCTCTCGACACAGGCTTGTATTTACACTCATAGACCACATCATAGATACGAACCCAAATTTAGAAAATCATGTCACACAGCTTATCCCACTCACCTTTGCATGACTCATATTCCTGGCTTGTCTTCCTATCCTTGGATATATATTTTTTTTAAAAAAAGAAGAATCCACTGTCTATACAAATATAGAACAACCAATATTTCTTTAGCAGTTACCAGTTTTAAAATTCAACATTAAGCCAATGATATAATTATGCAAAATTGTATTTCCCAGGTTTATGCATAATGTATCTTCTAAATATGTCATAATTCCTCTGGATTTCATTAAGGAAAGACATTAATACTTTAGATGATTGAAAGAGCTAAAAGATGAATCAGTATCCCAAAGGATGTTTACACTTAGTCAAGCAATCAAACAATGCCTCACCAAAGAATCCCAAATTTTGAAATACTGAGAAAAAAAACCATTGGCCTAGAATATCATTCCCTTTTCTAACTAACATAGATTTTAGCAGGGCTTTTTTTCTCATAGAACGCCCAGAAAGGAGTTCCGGCACCTTTTTGGGATGGAACCTTGTAGGGTAGGGAAGGCGGGTTGTATGACCTGTGTGAGTTCCGGAACCTTTTTTTTTTTAGAAAAAAAGCACTGGATTTTAGTAATAGTCATTCATTCCATATTTTTAAAGGTTTGTTTTTTAAGTCAATGTGGTAAGGAGCCCTGGTTGCACACTGCCCATATCTGCAGTTCAATCCTGACAGAGCTCAGTGTTAACTCTACTTACCATCCTTCTGAAGTTGGTAAAATGAGGACCCAGATTGCTGGGGGCAATATGCTGACATTGCAAACTGTCCAGAGAGTGCTGTAAAGTGCTATGGGGTGGTATATAAGTCTAAGTGCTATAGCAATAGCTATGGCAATAGCACTTAGACTTATATACCACCCCATAGCACTTTACAGCACTCTCTGGACAGTTTGCAATGTCAGCATATTGCCCCCAGCAATCTGGGTCCTCATTTTACCAACTTCAGAAGGATGCTATTGCTATTGCCAAGCTTTTAAATATTGTCTAAAATCTGTTAATATTCAGATGTAGCCTGTTTGAAAGTTGCACTGTTTAGATCCTGATTATGACAAAGAAAGGATTTTGTGAGGCTATCTGGAGAATATAATTTGTGATTACAAGTTTATGAATTGTTTCATTAGACAATACTTCTCTTAGGCATTTTTTTTATGGATTGGATGGTTGGTTCTTCTGCAACAAAAGGATTTCTGGATTTCTGACTGTTTAACATGGTCAACAGAATTAGCATGTTCCAGATCTCACTGATTAAGTAATGTTACCCGGTGGCATCTATTTTGGTACCTGCCTTCAAGAACACTATTGTGTGCAAATTTCATATGACTTTCCCCCAGCTCCTATTTAAATGACCCTTTAAAGATATTTTCCTATTCCCTAAGTCTTTGTCTAGAATGGTTGATAGACTCTTGTTTTGGTTGTTTAACTAATTGTTGGTTTTCATTGGACTGCCCTTTGCACAATATATTTCTGTGCATTTATTGTGTTTTATAACTGCATCCCAAAATTATAAATATTGAAGTGGAATATACATGGACGTTTATACATTTCAAAAATCTAAACCTATATTGGTAAGGAATGGCCCATGGATCCCACAGCAGAAAATTATATTACAATGCCTTAAAATGTTTATTAGGGATAATTCAGGTGAACGCTTGGCAACTGCATTATAACTGTCTACTTTAGCAGATTAAATTGATGGAAATATATCAAGGCAACAAAATCCAGTCAACTTGTATCTAACAAACAAGGCATGTAATTAAAATTTTATCCAAATAGCAGCACTCTATTGTTATCATCAATGGTATAAAGAGTACTTACTCAAATATATAGATGAAGCATGAAGAAACCAAAAGCTTCTTATGCAATGGGATGGTTAAAATGCATCTGAACATTCTTAAAAAGCACCAATTAGTGATGTATAGATGTGACTAAATAATTAAACATCTGATGCTGTTCTGATTTGTGCCATTTTGATAACATTCTTGTCAAATGTTATCTGACATACTGAAGCCAATGAAGGTATGCAACCTTTTACATCAGAGATTATGTATGATGCAAGATGCTTTTAGATGTTCACCTTTAATCAGAAGGATTTTGTGCAGCCTGAACAGTTCTTCCTCAAAAGAGATTTATGGTGGTAAACAAAAAAATGGGATAATTGGGAAAATATAGGAAGTATACAATGGAAGGAAATGGACTCTGGTCATCCAGTTGCTTATTTTGCAAAGTTCATTCCCAGATCTTTTTGGATCTTTGTGAGGATGAGGTGGCATTCAGTGTAGCTTAGCAAGCCTTAAAACATGACTGGCTGGCTGGGTGGCTGGCAAGTTTTTTAACAATCTGGAAAAAAATAACATTTGAAGAATAGTCATTTTCTATCGCTGCCCCCACCACCACTACCATCCTCATCCAACATACCACAGTCTTCACACTGGCACAGGAAAGTACAAGAAGTTACAGAATATCTATCTGTCTATGTGAGATACCCCTTTTTCTCCAAAGTAAAAAAAAATGTGGTATTATATTATTGGTAGTTTCTGTATCAGAGAAGTGATGGCTTTATCATTATTTGGTTTTCATACAAATTTTATAGATACGCACCAGAAGCAGCAACAACCAAGGCCTAGAAAGTAATACTTTTCATTCTCCTCTGGCAGTTTCCAAACTCATTGCTTGTATTTATGGATTTATTCTCATTTGTTTTTCATTGTCTTGAAGGCCTGCAAAAAGCAGGAATATAATATTGCTCCTGGCATGTCCAGATGGTCCTTGAAAACAAACACTGGAAATATTAGGGATTTTTTTTTAAAAAAAATGTATACCTCCTATAGCTATTTCACAAGTCATGTAATATTATTTTGGTAATGTTTGTCATGTTTTGAAAAATTGATACTAAACCTTACTTCCATTATTTCTGAATGCTTTTCTTGAGCCCTGGAGAAATAAAAGGATACCTTTCTTATCTAAGATTTTAGGCACTGAGTTATTCTAAAATATTTTTCCATTAACTTTGAAATGGGATAGGCTTATTGGTTTATGATGCATTGGCCCTCTGTTTCCCTCAAGCATTTTCTCCTATAACTTGTATTGTCCTCTCCCACACTGCTGGGAAGAACGTATTTAGGATCACCAAGTACTTTATTGCAAGAAAAAAATATACCTGTGTATCAATTTACTCATCAAGAGAAAAGTGGCAACTTCCTCTGCTTTTTTGTCAATATGGTAGGCGATGTGCTAAAATGAAA
>NW_015386539.1:0-172088 GCF_001527695.2 Protobothrops mucrosquamatus
TCTAAATGGGATTCAGACTTGGTAACATTCTGTTTGACGTGTATTTTTTGTAATAAAGCTCTTTTACTCCTGATTTACTGTTGTTAAGTAGTTGTTTATGGTAGACAAGATACAATATTTTATGTTTATGGTAGACAAGATACAATATTTTATCTTTTGCTTGTTTTTATGTACCCTTTATGTATCTGTTCTTATCACCATCTCTTCACCAAGAGATACCTGTTGTGATATTCATGTATTTGAACACTGAAGTTGCGTTTTCTTTCTTCTGAGAGAAATCTTTTGATGACAACTGTTGTTTCTTTTACAACTCACCTTTTTATCAAAAATGTCATTTTAAATTAGTGATCTATTTAACCCACCATGGTATTGTATCATTGCTTTTGTAACTTTTACAATTAAAAAAATGTGACTTTTTATCCTTAAAATATTGGATGATATTTTTATGTATTTTGTCTTTAGGGACTGTATTATGTTTTGAATTGTACAAACTGTTGCAGCTGGGTTATGCTTAGAAGATGTGATGCTTTAAAACAATAAAGTATTAGGAACTATTTTCAACTATATTTGTGATCCTGCAGTGAGGAGCTTGGACCTGTTGGGCACCTTGTGCTTCTGCTGTTCGCTGAAGTCACCGGGGATCATCTTTTGTAAGGATTTGGGGTTTTGGTGTATTCAGAAATGTCCTGTTCTACCAAAATAAACTTCCAATGAAATTATTGTTGTACTTTTCATAAAATTATTCTCTCTCTCTCTCTCTCTCTCTCTCTCTCTCTCTCTCTCTCTCTCTCCAGTAACCTTTTCTGCTGTACCTTAGGAAAAAGATGCCATGGACCGATCTGGCCACAGGAGGGCAGCATTCCCTGTTTTGCCATCCTCCGTGTCCTATTAGAAATGAAATTTTAGCTCCTGGAATTATCTTTTATATTCCTGACAGCCTCTTCTGTGGCTGCTTTGAGCTTTCATCAAAGGAAGGAAATGAAAGAATAAAAATAAGCCACTCCAGGGCTTCTTTGCCAAATGTCACAGCACACACTGGCCACAAGAGGGCAGACCTTGCTGCTCTGACTCAGTTTTACGGGTGTTTGCTTATTGTGTATATTCCTTAATCAAAGGTGTACACTGAGTGCCCCTAGGAAAAAAGCACCGAGTTGTAGGAATCATAAGTCCCTAGAATTCTTGATCAGGGGTTGATGAAAGGTGTCCATAAGAGGGCAGGCTTGACCCTCCCACTTGCTACCGGTACAGCCTCCACAGTAAAGGTTACATTATTTACTTCAATTTGCAAAATCTTGATTTCTGCTTCCTTGTTCAGTAGGGTATTGCTCTTAATATGCAAATAAAGCAGCAATATCTGCAGAGACCCATTCCCACAGAAGCACGCTGAAAACATTGCCCTAGGGCAGGACAAATCTCTCATATTTGGGGATAAGGATTATAACACACACACCCCCAAAAAAATTAAATGGACTAATCCATCAGGTTAAATGAGATCAAGCTGTTTTGTTATCAAATTGGCCTACAAGATACCCTGAATTGACACAATCTGTACATGACACTCACCAGTACTGACCTAAGAAGGCACACTCTGGTTTGACTTGTCTCTAACCTGAAATTCTTAAAAAGTATTTTTTGGGGGTGCACATGTGGTGAGATGAGAAGACAGATCTCATGTAACAACATTTAGTGGTTTTAGTTCATAGTTGGTCAGTTCAGACCTCTGTTTAGTTCATTTGGACTGTTAGGAATAATTTGATTTGAATTGAGTAAATCTCTTCAGTCCCCCCCCTCCAGTAGATTGAATTATATTTTCTACACCTCCCACTAGCGAGTATTAAAAAGTGCAGCAAAGTGGAAGATGGGGGTGCCCACATCTGGGGAAGAGGGAACGATGCCCCCAAAGCTTCCAGTGGCAGTGAAGAAAAATCCCCAAACTTTTTAAAAAGGTTCTCAGGATACTTCTCTGGAGTAGATTTTCAGAGCACCTGAGAACTTTGGTGAAGAGAGAAGCTTCAGGTACCCAGGTTGGCATACAGAAGTATGTCCCCACTTTTAATTCAGCAATTATTGATACATAGGGTGGCTTTCTGTGTCTCTGTCTCTTTAGAGATGTTAAAAATGAAAATAAACAGTGCACCCTTGACTTAACTGGAGTGCGGAACCAGGAATATGATTTAAAAATATATAAGTGAAAGGAGGATCGCCCCCTTGAATCATCAACCTTTTAGGGTGTTTTCATTCTTATTTGTGTTCAACAGGAAGAAATAAACATTAAAGAACTGAATAAGGTAAGCTTGTAGAGGTAAATAAAAATCTATTTAAAAGAGGAAAATGGATAATAAACACTTTTATGGGCATTCCAATAACGAGACAGGTTGAGTTACCAAAATGGACGAAGTTTATTTTAACAAAACAGTACACATTTATTCCCAAGAAATGGTGAAATATTACAACAATGCTACATGTGAGAAGTACCCCCCCAAACATATAACCAAGAAATAAAGTTCATTCACACCAGAGCGACGGGTCGGGCCCAGCATAACCTGTTGCCAAGCTGAGTCATTGAATGGGAGCCAAAGCAGAGTTTGAAGCAGAAAAATCAAGAGAAAAAGCATTTTTAATAATCATTTTTCTAGAGAAGAGACGAAGCTTAATCAAGACTAATTGGGATTATGCTTTGGCTCGTCTGTTCTTGCCAAGTGGTCCATCTCGCTACATTTGATATCCACGGCAGGATTCCAAAGGAAAGTCACTCACGCATTACGCTTTGTAAAAAGGACTGAATTCTCCAGATATACTTTCGACAGCTGTCTGTCAGTTAGTATCCTGAAGCAGCACACTTCCGTTTCAAAAACATGCACGCTAAACACTGCACTCAAAACTCAGAAGTTGGGGGAGAAACGCTGGGAAAAGCTCCCCCCCCAAAAAAACCCCTCCTGCCAGTTCCTGGAGGCGTCTGGGCCTCTTAAAGGCTCAGAATAAAGGCCTCTTCCACAAAAGGAGAGGAAAGCAGCCCACCTCACACACCACTGGGGATAAAGCGTAATTACTTCAGCAACGATTTGCAAGGCATGTTTGGAAAAAGGCTTAGGGTTTCTTTGAAGGATCTAACTTTAGAAAGGATTCAAAATTACAACTGGAGCCCGGAGTCTCTTTGCTCCCCCCCAAAAAACCCCCAAAACACAAGTCGCCTGGCTTTTGCAGTCAATAAATAGCCTGACAAGCATGATGTAGAAACAGAAGATTCTTCTTTTTTAATGGTTCTGGTCCTCAGCCTGGCCCTCAATCCTGTCCTTGCCAAGAAAGATGAGGACACCAATCTCCCCCTGTACGTCAAGCGCCGCCTCGTGCGTCCACGGCTGCCTCACTGCCCACGGAACCACTGCTCCTGATCGACCCACAGGGCCGCCTCACTGTCACTGCCTTCAAGGTCCCCTTCCTCTCCGCTGCCCTCCATGTCGTCCACATCCTCTTCCTGGGTCGCGTCAGTGGGGCTTTCTTCTTTCTCCATCTTCTGCATGCCTTCCAGCGACTTCTGATCATTGGGATCCAAACTGGAGGGGGGGAGGGGAGACAGAAAGATCAGGGCCTTGAGGACCACTGGCCTGGCCTGCCCTCTTCTCAAGGCACCCTTGACGGATTGTTTGGGGAGGGGGGATGTGCTGGGAGGTTCAAATGCAGAAAGAAACCTTTGAGGGTTTCAATTTCTACCCTATTAAAAATGGAAGTGTTTTAAGTTCAAGTTGAAAAAAAAAATAGCTGTGATTATTATTAATCCAAGTGAATCAGTCTCTCTGAAAGGAGAATCTGGACAAGGGGCTGAACTGAACCCCCAAAGGAATTTATGACAAGTGTGAGTTTTTTCAAATGGTGATCGTAAGTCAAAGACTATTCTACTTTAACTGGGAACAAGGAAGGCACCAGACACCATTTTTAAGAGGTTGAGGCCTTTCTGCAGGGGTGGCCGTGAGAAAGAGAGACACAGAACAGCCTAAGGGAGAGCGGAGGAGGAAGAGAATGAGGCAGAAACTGCCGGGGTCTGGAAAGGTTACCTTAAGGCGATGCTGTACTGGTCCATGGCTTCCTGATATTCATTGACTGCCACTAGGAAATCCCCCAACATCCGATGCAGGATGCAGTCGCTCTGGTTGGCCAAGGCGTTGCGGAGCAGAGCGATCCCGTCATCGTACTTCTGTTCTCGGCCTGTTGGGAAAGGAACGTGAAAGCAGCCATTTGTAAGAGCCAGTTTGATCTGGGGGGTTAAAACACCAGACTGGAAAGCAAAGAGACGGAGAGTTCAAGTCCTGATTTTGCCGTGAAAGCCAGTTGGGTGACTTTGGGCCAATCACCAGACGACGGTGAGTTCTAGTTCTAACTTAGGCATGAGAATTTGCTGGGTGACTTTGGGCCAGTCACCAGGAGACAATGAGTTTTAGTTCTGACTTAGCCATGAAAGCTGGCTAGGTGACTTTGGGCCAGTCCCTCTTTCCCAGACCAACCTACCTCACTAGCTAACTAACCTATTGTTATGGGGAAGACAGGAGGAGGAAGGAGTATTGTATGTGCTCGAGTTATTTATAAATATAATAAAGACCAACCAACAAGAAAACCTCAATGCAAATTTCTGCTTCTGCAGATCTGCTCCCTTCCCCTTCCAAAAATGGTCCGGCTCCCTTAAACGGGCTGGATTTCACCCGTTCAGTGCCTGAGAGGGGGAAGCCGACTCACTGAGCAGCTCGGCCTTCTTGACCACAGCTTTGATGTAATCCGGACGTTGCATCAGGGCCTTGTCCAGCAAGGTCTTGGCTTTCTCCTGGGCCACGGGGTCCTCCAGACAAACGGTGGCCAGGAGCGTCAGCGTCTGAGCGTTGGCTCCCAGGGTCTTGTAGACGTTGTTGGCCATCACGGTGGCCTCGCGGAGGCCGTTGGAGGCCAGGTAGCATTCGATGAGGCCTGAAGGGCAAAAGAGGCCGATGGAGAAGCAGCAAAGAGGAAAGGAGGGTTCCTCGGCTCAGAAACAAAGCCGTGGCCAAGTTCAGCACAAGGAGTAGAAAGCTCCAAGCTTCAGAGGGGTCTCAAAGATGTTTCCAAAAGGCAACTGAACTTCCTTGAAGGTTTTTTTCCCTTGAAAATGTTTTGCTCCTCATCCAAGAAGCTTCTTCAGTTCTTGAAGAAGTTTCTGGGATGAGAAGCGAAACGTTTCCAAGGGGAAAAAACCCCAAGGAAGTCCAGTTGCCCTTTGAAAAGCAGCTTTGAGACAACCATGACTTGGACGATTGAGAATCCCCAGAAACCTCCAGAGATGCCCCCCAATCTCTGCCCAGAAGATCAGAGGTGCCCCAAAAGGAAACCGAGAGCCTCAGTTCCCAGCCGCTGGGGATGTTCAGGCTGTCAAAATATTCGCCCCGCGCTGTCGCTCACCTTCGTAGCAGTCCAGCCGGCACGGGGCCAGCCGGATGGCTTCGCGGAAGTGGATGATGGCCTCTTGCACTCTGCCCATGTTCCGCAGGGCGGCCCCTTTCAACAGCAGGGCCTGCACGCTGTTGCTGTTCAGCTGGATGGCTTTGGCCCCCAGGTACAAGGCCCGAGAGTAGCGCTTGCTGTAGAAGCTGTGGCAGCTGTGGGAAGGAGGAAGAGGCAGCCCTCAAGACGGAGCTCGGATGGATTCTGAACACTTTGGGGAAAGGAGGGGAACGGAGGCTGTTACCCTGAGACCACCCAGGGCTCTGCATGTTGGTCAGAGATGTTGAACAGCCGGCATCCGAGGTTTTCCACGTCCTCCAGGCGACCCTCCCGAGCCAGTAAGTAGCCATAGACGTCCATTCCTAGGAAACACAAAGGAAAGAAAAATAAACTTCAAAAGAACAAGAAAACTACTAAAAAAAACACCCTATTTAATCTGGAGAGATCCCAGGATCCAAATCCATCCATCTCTTACAACGAAGGTGCTTAAATATGGCTAAGATTATCTCTCCCCCCCCCAAACATATATCTGGAAATGCCGGCAAAGGGTTAGGAGAGCCCCTTCATTGGTACGTCAATTTGCAAAACTATAAAACTGGAAATCTCTTTTATCGTAATTTAGTTTTTAAATGGAAAACATTAAAATTCGTATTTTAATCCTATTCATTATCCCTGAGTATTCTTGCCCAACACAAAATGTAAAAAGCCTTTAATGTTTTGTGCAGTAGTGGTGCAAAGAGTTCCCCTTGCTGCTAATGTTATCAGTGTTCAACTGTACATTTTTTTTGACCAATTAACAACTCAAATTTAACCATTTGCCTAATTTTATGAAGCATCATGAATTTGCTCTAATTCTTCTTTCATCTTCACTGTCACTATAAATCTAGTATTTCTGTTTTATTATAGCAGCAATCTTTCCTGGGAAGCAAGACCCAGGAATTTAAGAGTGGCTGATTTCTAAGGCTTGAAATTGCAAATTGAATGAAGGATTCAAATAGTTGTCCCTATTTTCTGGAGACTTACCTTTTATTAAATAGGGATCCAACATTTGGGCCTGTTCAAATTTTAGAATGGCGTTCTTGTTATCCCCGGCTCTGAAGTACAGGTCTGCTAAACTGCCCAATATATCCACATTGTCTCTCAGGAGTGACTTTTTCTCCAGGGAGCTTTTGGGGAAAAACAGAAATGGAAAAATCAGAATTTGCTGTAAAACACTATTCTGGAGTACGCGTCTATAACGAATGCAGGGACATTCTGTAATCTGGAAAAAGGTAAAATGCATTCTAGATTTTATAGTTTGCATTTTGGCTCCCAGAACTTCTCCGAGCCAATCAGATTAAACCACCAGCAACGGTGCCTCTCCATGGGAATGCTCACCAGATTGTGTTGATTGCTCTGGTGTTATCGCCCGTGTGCACAAACGCGTACGCTTTGATCCACACCGAAAGCCAATCCAGATTCGGGATGCTCTGAATTACGTTCATGGTCAAGGAAGCCACTTCTGCACCCTTCACCGAGAGCGACAACAAGCCTAGATGAGGACAGACTCTTATTATAATTTCCAGGCTGACAAAAGCAGGCTGAACGCAATCAGACCAGGTTTGAGAGTTTAACGGGAGCTGAAGCCCAGCATGGCAGGAACAGACCAAGGACATTTCAACCAAAATAATTCAGTTTTGGTAAAACTGAACTACCAAAGTAGTTTCCTACCATTCCTGCACTTAATCTCCTTATCTCCAAAGAGAGTAAGATCGCTGAAAAGGCACAAGTACATTACGCTCACTTGGAAGCCTTCCAGCATCCTTTCCCTGAAAATGTTGACACTCGGCCAGACCTTGATGTCAAACTAGCCAACTTTACTCCTTGCCAACAGCGACAAGCAATGGGGGGGAGCTACCTAGAATGGCATCGAGAGCCAGCGGGCACTGCCTCAAAACCTCCTTGTAACTGGTCACCGAGGAACGTTCTTGGCCCGTCTTCTTGTACAGGCTGGCCAGCATCATGTTGATCTGCAACAGACAGGCGAAGGAGCAACTGCAGCAAAACTCTCGACCAGAAGCCCTGGAGTGTGAGCATCTCAGGCATCAGGAAAAAAAATCTTTCCCGGGTTCAATCCATGGAGAGGAACTTACCTTGGGCGTCCTCTGCCTGGAAGGGATGCCATCCAGGACGGCAATGGCGTCTTTGTCTTGCTTTAACATGGTGTAGCACTCGGCCATTTTGTATTTCACTTCGATTTCAGAAGGCAGACACTAGAAAAAAAACAGGGGTGTGTTTAATGGTTTGCAGCATCAAGATTTGCCCTCTGTTTAAAGGGTCTCCTGCTTGAGTAGGGGGTTGGACTAGAAGACCTCCAAGGTCCCTTCCAGCTCTTATTATAAGTGTAGGAAGGGGGTCAACCTCCTAAGTAATCATGATTAGAACCAGGCTGGTGGGCCCTGCACCCACCTGGCTCTGGGGAGTGGAGGCTGCGCTGCCGGGGGAGGGCCGGACTTTGGAGGTCTTGCTCAAGGCCTTCTTCTGCTGCAGGGCCATGGTGTACTTGCTGACGGCATTGCGGTACTCCTTATCGTGGAACAGGGAGTCCGCGTGGTGAACCAGCAGCTGGTACTTCTGCGAGGGGGAGAACAGCTCCCTGCAAGAGAGACCAGAGGGACCTGGAGTCAGAGTCAGAGTCAGCCTTCCCCTGCACACCCACCCTGCAAGGTAGGCCAAACTCAGAGAAAATACAGCAGGACCAGCCTCTGGGAGGCAAACCCTACCGCAAACATTGGCAAGGTCAGGTTTCCCCCACCCAGCTTCCTTCAGCTACAACTCCCATCATCCCCAGCCCCAACACCCACCTTCTGGCCAGATTTGGTACCCTCCGTGCCTAGATTCCCTATCCCATCCTCCTGAGCCAGCCTCCCATAGAGTCTAGAGCAGTGCTTCTCAACCTTGGCAGTTTGAAGATGGGGAAACTACAACTCTCAGAATCCCCCAGCCAGGAATTCTGGGAGTTGTAGTTCCTCCCCATCTTCAAGCTGCCAAGGCTGAGGAGCACTGAGGAGCCCATCATCCCCAGCCCTAGTGAAGAGGAGACTGTGGGCTGCGGTCTCCTGCCGATCGCTGCGTGGCCTCCTTTCCCCGCTTGCCCTGCTTCGCTTCCGGGGCGCCGCCTCACTCACGGGTTGTTGCCGCTCATGGTGAGCAGGAGGCCGCTGAGCAGCCGCACGTTGGAGTGGAGCCCGGCGGCCGCCATCTCCCGTACATGGTCCACGACGCTCATGGCGGCGGAGAAGCGAAGCGGCGGCGGCGGCGACAAGACTCTAAAATGGCGCCTCTTCGCCGGGTCCTCGCGCGGAGGGCGGCCATGACGCCGGCCGCCACGCCCCCTCGTTGGGGTTGTCTAACTCACGCCTGTCAGAAAAAAACACCAAAAAAACACCAAAAAAACAGCCGCTTTTTCCAGAAGGAAAAGCGCCACCGCTCCGCGGATTTACTCTCCTCTTCTAGAACGTATATATATATCAGTGTACAGTCTTTATCGTTTCTCTAATTTGGGAAAGGTTTACAACAGGCACTGAGCTAGACAGCTTGCAAACGGGAGACCGGTACCTTCTGAGCATGCGCGGAAGAGAACCCACTTCCTTCGCCAACCGGGCGCCCTCAGCACTGTAGCGCAAAGCCCTTCACCCTCTATATTTGTAGATAGGCAGTGTTGGGTCGTACCAGATCCTTGGCAAGAAGTATTTATTTGAAAATAAATAAGGATGAGAGAGAGCTAGAACATTTTGCTCCTTATAGCAACAGGCTATTTATTGCTACAGCAACAGAGCTTTTATTTATTTATGCATTTAATAGATTAATGGACCCCCAACTCACACAGACTGAATCTTTATGCATGTTTTCTTGGAAAGAATGGCTTTGTGCTATGCAATTGTGGATCTGCTCCTTTCTTGCCCTGCACTGCTTGCATGGGACTTAAACTTCGGAGCAGATGTACCCTGCAAATATATTAAAAGTTCCCAACAGTCTTTCCTACTCAATGCCTTCTGAGCGTCTCTCGTAATTCCCAGCCATTACGAATAATAGCTAAGCTCTTCCGAATTCAAGCTGGACAGCCTCAGAGCAAATACAGATAAAACACCATTAGAAAGAACTTTTATTATTATTATCAAGCTTGACAAACATTGCACATGATTTTTTTAAGCTCCGCCCTTCCTCCCATCAGTGGCCTTGCATCCAGAAACACCTTTTCTCTTTCAGTAGAAAACTTATATTAGAAGCAATATTATCTGACTATCCCTGGGAACAGAGCGCTTATAACCAAAGATCCAGCCGCTGCCGTCACTGTCCTGGTCCTGATAGGCTTTTGTTCATGAATTGCCTTTTCACAAAACAGGTCCACCACTAGGAGAGAAAAAGAAAAAAAAATAGTAACAGAAAGGCAGTTGTCACCAGAAACCACAACAGTCACTTAAACCCATTTTCAAGACCTGAGACCCACTTTCAATGAGCAATCTTAGATTGATACGGTCTTGAAATATACCCAATATTTCAACTATTTTTCTGTTCTTTTCTTAAGCATAAACAGGAAGAGCTTCTCACCTTGCTGGGTTTGTCACTCTGGGGATCAAAGACCTTTTCGCAAAGCCTCAAGCCGGTTTCTTGCCTCAGTTGCTGCAAATACCCTCGCATAACCTCTGAAAGAAGAGCACCCTCATCCGATTACAGCATTTGCAAGTTAAAGAATTAAAGCTTAAGATTCTCCCCTTTCTCCCAAACCACCAGCTTTTCTAGAAACTATTTTTTTTCCAAAAGATCTGGCTTTTCCTCTCTTATGTGAGCCCATTTTAAAGCAAGATAAGACCCTTTCTAATGGACGGATTTAAACCAGCCAGCCATACTTTTGATAGACTTTTGAATGGATGTTTAAATTGTGGCTCAAATGCAGGGCAACTGAGCTGACATGGGTACTTGATAAATGGATGAATCATCCAATTGAATAAAATAAACTCAGCATTCCTTTGTCAGTAGGAATGGAAAAATGTCTAACTAAATCTTAATTTTCAGTGACATGGAAAAAGCAGTTCCAGGAAACCATGGCTGGGTTGCATATTATTCCACTGCTATACACAGAAGTGAGCTGCACAAAACTCAGGTGTTCTTATATCTAACTAGCCATGTTTGTGAATGAGATTGAGTACAATAGCTTGCAATTTTCCCTTTTTTCCAACCTGCTTACCTTCTTCCTGTTTACTGCTGGGTCTGGCGTAAAGAGCGTTCAGTGGGAATCCCGGTTCTCCAGGCATCGGGAAATTGGTGATCCCCAAAGTATACATTTCTTTTTCCCCCTGGCCTTTGGAATTGCACTGAAAATAAAATACAAAATGAAAATAAAAACAAAAACCAATTTAAGTCCGTTTCTCTCTGAAATAAGCTTTTAATTTATTTTTTTAGTGGCAGGGTCTGTTTTAGAAAAGGAGAAAATGTCACAGTCATCTTACAGTTCGTATTACATTTTATTTATTTGGATTTTTGAGTTTATTTTATTTTTTTTACTTAAAAAAGGCACTGCTTTTTATTTTAAAGCACCGCAAAACCTCCAGCCCCCCCTTACCTTCTGTAACTTTTTCAAACACTCCGAAATATAGAGAGTGATGTAGATCAAGGTTCTGTCAGCCTCATTCTGCAAGAAAGAAAGAATTTAAGATGGAATATCAAGCCGGCTATTTTCCCCTCTCAAAAAGGAACTCTAGCCATTGATTTTATTTTTCTATTTAATCTGTCACTAAGAGACTTGAGGGGTCATTTTTAAGTCCACTTCCCCTTACCTTGATTTCATAATTTTTAAAGAACACATTGGCTTTGAAGTAGTAGATGGCTTCATCAATTATGTCCGTATCTTTCGCTGGTAAGAAAGAGGGAAACACAATGTCTTTGGAGTCATCACGAAAGAAAGGAAATTTCCTAAAAAAACCACCCACAAACGTCTCCCCCCAAGGAAGCTGTTGTAGCAGGATACGTTCATTTATTGATTACTAACACTTCTGTGCCGCACAAAAACCCCAGAGGATTAACAGCAGCACAATGACAACATCTAGTGTTATAATAATGGCACTAACCAACAGGAGTGGGTGCAAAAATCCAAAGTATATCTCCAAATATTCTCTCAAAGAACCAAGGATTTTTCAATCAATTGGATAGTCGGCTGGGGAATTCTGGGAGTTGAAGCCCACCCGCATTAAAGTTCCTAAGCTGAGTAATCCAGTGTTGGGAGGCGAGGACAAGGCAGAGGAGATCCGCCCCGAAGGGGACTTACTTTCACGAGGAGCTGGTCCTTTGAACTGACTCCTGATCGGAAACAGAGCCATGTTCCCCACGAGTTTGGTGTCGGGGTCCATCAAAGTGGAGTGATAGGCCTGTGAGGGAAAAGAAGGGTGGTGGGGGGTTGATTGACAGTGAAGGAGGACCATGCCTGGGCAAAACCGTGGGTGGCTTTCTCCTTAGAAACGTTCAGAAGATGCCACCCCCAGATCTGCCTGGAGAGCATGAAAGCAACTAGAATCGTCAAGGAGGGTCTGCAACCTACGGCCCACCAGTTCCAACCTGGCCTGAGGGAATAACCACCCACTCATCCCCAACGCCCAGGGTGGGCAGCGAAACAGGACGGGGTTCTTTTCCCGCAG
The DNA here is from genome assembly GCF_001527695.2 of Protobothrops mucrosquamatus. Classification (NCBI taxonomy): domain Eukaryota; kingdom Metazoa; phylum Chordata; class Lepidosauria; order Squamata; family Viperidae; genus Protobothrops; species Protobothrops mucrosquamatus. The sequence continues at coordinate 12,135 of NW_015386539.1, forward strand.
GGCTGAAAGGGGTGGGTGGGAGAGCAGGCAAGACCCATCCCCACATGCACAATGACACCCATGTTCAGCAATGCACTTCCTGCTTCCCCACCTCAGGCCTGGTGAGCAGGCAAGCCCCACCCATGCACAACCACACACCAAAAGACACACTCAGCTTTGTGTTAACTTTTGTGCCCATCATCCTTCCAGCTTCCTTCACTCCCCCCACCCCCACTCAGCCAGCCTGCAACGCCTCCGCCTTTGCTCCCCGCTTGCCCGGCCCGCCTTGCAAGCGGCAGCCCCTCCAGGCGACCCTCGGGCCGGCTGCCCCTTCCCCTCACCGGCATCTCGGTGGCGGCGGCGGCTCTTCCGGGCAGGGACGCGGCTTCGGGCGAGGCGATGTCCGGGCAGCAGCCGCTGTGCGAAGGCGGCTTCGCTTCCTTCCTCTTCTAGCTGCGCGCGGCCGGCAGGGGGCGTCGGAGGACACAGCGCAGCCGGCCCAGGCTCGGCGGACTTCAACTCCCAGCATGCCTTGGCGGGCGCAGGCGCATTGTAGGAAGTGAAGGCCAGCACATCGGGCAATGCTAAAGCGCTGGAGAGCAGACTGAGCATAGAAACCTTTGTAAAAATTTAATTAGGCATTTTTTTTGGACTTTGGGAGATTCCCCATTGAAATACATCCTCCCTGCCTTAGATAGATGGCCATATTAATTATTATTATTATTTATGAAACTTGTATGTCACCCAATTTCCAATGACTGGTCTGCACAGTCAGCCAGATGTTCAGACTGGATTTGGTCATTTTTGTTCACTTATCAAGTCCTTCCTAAGGACTTGGGCGAGGCAGGTGTTATTGTTTAATAATATTAAAGGTATCACTACGGGATTGTTATTTTAATTTATTAAAATTATATGCCACCTGAATTCTCAACGACTTTGGGTAGCTCACACACAACCGAAGAAATGACAATAAAAACAATTTTTAAAAAAGCAGCAAGGGCCATGAACTGAGGGGACGTCCTTTTCCTTTGTTAGGATGAAAATGGTTTTTGGGTCCCCTTTCCTGATCTCCAGTGGTCTCTAAATAGGGAATTTGGGAGGTCAAAGTTACACCTGTTGAATTTCATCCTGCATATAACTGCAATTGGCATAGTAATAATAATAATAATAATAATAATAATAATAATAATAATAATAATAATAATAATAATAATAATAAAAAAGTTGGAAGGGACCTTGGAGGTCATCAAGTCCAACCCCCTGCTCAGGGAGGTAACCCTATACCATTCCCAAAGATTACACCACACACAATTGCAATAAAATAATAAGCTTGTCTGAGTTTTGGCCCTCCTTTTTTTTTTCTAAGTAAAACAAACCACAGTACTTTAAATAATGTCAAAGCAAACCTGAAGTTTCTTTTCCGTTCACTCGGAAAACCACCAAGAGGAAGAAAAACGAAACACAATAATTTATTTCTTATAATGCATACTTAACACCTTCCAAAAATAAAACTCTGTGGCGCGATCCATTTTTACACGTTAAACCCCTTGTGGGCAAAGAGCCCCGTTCTTCGATTGCTTCCAACAGTTTGTGAGTTTTGAAATGCAGCGTGGAGAAACGCAACACCTTTTTCGGTGCGTTTGAAGGAAATCGAAACCTTTCATTCATCCACTCGATCCTGGAAGAATTCATCAAAAGCTGAAGATTTGTCTTCCTCTGTTTCCTGTACAAAACACAGCATTTCATTTTAGAAATTATTTAAGCTTCCTCCTTGCCTGCTTTACACTTTGAGAAGTTGTGTCCCTCCCAGCTTTCAGGCAGAGAGTTCTAATCCCAACACCGTTTCTTTTTAGCTGGCGGTGTGTGTGTGGGGGGGATCCAGACCGAATTTCTGGATATTAATATAACCCACATTTGTCTTATTAGTTCAGACTGAACTAAGATGGACTAGAATTGGCGGTGGATCCTTAGGGAAAATGACGCCGCCGGCTTTTGCCCAAAGGGTTTGGCACCTTCACCTTTGGCTCCTTAAATTCCAGGTCTTCCCCGTACTGAATGGCGAAATCAATATGTTGCAGGACGATGCTGACGCTCTCCTCGTCGGAGCGATCGAGCGGCAGGAAGCGAACCATGCTGTAATCATCGATCTAAACGGGACACACCACAGACAGTCCGTTTGGAGAGAAGAAACCGGATCGGCTATTATGAACCTCATCCTTCTTCTCTTATTCAGGATTTGGGAACTAACTTCCCCATTTTCCGCAAATAAGGGCGCTGTTACTTTTGGTCAGGGAGCCACGTGTCGAAACAAACACCCACCACCTACCAAGCCACAGATAGCTTTGGTTAATTTCTTAAACCGCCTGCTTTTGAGCAAGTCTGTCGAATCATCCAGGGAAGAGTACATGTCTGGATCCAGATATCTGGAAGAAATTGACTAGATTCATTAAACCGACAAAAGCATCAATGTTAGTTTCATTTTTTTCCCCTTTGCCTCTTCAGGGCTTTTTTTAAAAATTGCACAATTTCTTTTATGCCTGGCAAGAAGTGAAATCTAGAAGATCAAATCAGGACTGAACCAACCTCCCCAGGGTCAAAATCCCCCAAATTCCCAGGCAAAGCGGAGCCCTTCCTCGCTCACACATACTTTTCGATCTCGTTTTTCGCTTTCTTGCTCAGCAAATCCATCTTGGACATGACATTAACCTGGGGAATCTCTAAGGAAACCATGGCACTGAGAGCTGCCATCGCACCGGAAATAAACTATCATCAGAAGGAGACAGGGCAGAAAAAGAAAATCACACAAGGTCTGTGATTACCGCATTCCTCAAAATGTTATCTAATGAACACCCACAAAAGGGTCACTGCAAACGGAAACAACTGATAAAACAAAATGAATAATAATATCTCGCTGGCCGTCCACAGCAGGAGGTTTCAATTTTCAACACCTCTGAATCAGGAAGATACCTTAAAAGATTCCACCATGAATTGAGAATCGACAAGGAAAACACCACAGACGTGAAATTCCCACTGTTGCAGCTTCTCTACAAATTGTTTCATCACAGGCAAGTGAGTGTAGAGTTCAATCTGACCTAAAAACAAATAAGTTTATTCGTTCCAATTCCACCGAAGAAAACCTCAAGGTCACTGCAGAGAAGATATTTAAAACTAGAAAGAATCAGACATCAACAATGCTAGACTGGGTATTTGTCTGTGCTGGAAGAACCAGAAAGAGATGAACTCTTTGACTCTCATAAAATGCGATATATCTTCCCTCTCTGCTTTATTATCGTGCTAAAGTTTACGGATTTCTTCCACACCTCCAAGGCCATAAAGTGCCAGAAAGATTACAGCCACTGAATTTCCACAGCTTCAAAATTTTATTCATTTACTTATTAAATGATCGTGCTGTCCATCTCCCCTATAAGGCATGAATTAAAGCCCATTTTTAATCTAAAGTCAAACAAAACAAGTGCCAAAGATCCTCATTCTTCATCCAAGAGTCCAGGAACTGTATCCTACACCTTTCCTCAGCTTACCTGGGCAATCGAACAGGATGTAATCGTCTTCTACGTGACCAAGGCATTCTTCCAGCCAATCAAAATTGTTCGCAAAATATTCCATGCAAAAAACTAAGCCGCCGTTGGGGCCGAACCGGAGGGAATCATCTTCCATGACATCGTCCACTTCAATCAACTCTCGGATATCTGAAAGATAAAGGGGTGGGTGGGGGAGGAGGAGGAGGGACCCAGCCTATATAAATTCCCAAGGTGCTGCTTCTTTCTCAACCCAACAGGTCCACTGGAGGTCCCAGGTAAGCCCCAGTCTTAAAACAGAGACCCCTTTACCTGCCATGACATCGTAGTTGAAGTGTTCTGCTGCTGGATCGAGGTTCACAACCTGCACAGAACGGTTGAGGGCTTCGCAGTGCTGGACCATGATGGAGCAATAGGTGCTCTGGAAGAGGAGAGAAATCAAGGCACAAGGGAAAAAAGGATGGATCTGGAGACAGTGGAACTACCAGCCACTAGATGGGTGGGTGGACTTCAACATGCTAGCTGGGCAATTCTGGGAATTAAAGTCCACCCATCCATCTAGTGGCTGATAGTTCCACTGTCTCCAGATCCACCCTTGGCCATCTTCAAGTGGCCCAGCTTGAAAAACATGGCCCCCTCCCACGCAAGAGACCTTGTAGCCCCCAAGCCAAAGCCGCGTGCCCCCCCCCCGACTCACCTTCCCGCTCCCCGCAGGCCCCATCACCAGCTGGGCATAGCGAGGCATGGCCACCCCCGGGCCAAGAAGGCCGCCCCCGGAATAAGGGAGGAGGGGGGGAAAAAGACGACAACGAATGTGAAGTCGCTTGATCCAAAGAACGACCCGTAGCCGCCGCCTCGGCCCTTCCTTCCCGTCGCTCTATGGTTTGCGGCTCACTTCCGCGAGCACAGCGACTCCCAGGGAGGAAGAGGAGAAAAAGCCGAGGAAGAGCAGCTGAGGTTTTCCCTCTAGTCCGCCACGACCTGCGGCGCTCTCGCGAGATTTCCCACCTGGCTGGCTGCCTGCCTGCCTGCCTGCCTGCTGCTGCTGGACGTCCGGCCAAGCCACCCGCCTGGAGGGGCCGTGCGGGTAAGGGGGCGCTCGGGGGAGACCCGGGGTTCCCCGCCTTTCCCCAGCCCGGGATGGGCATCCCATCGCTCTTGGCTCGGGCATCTCGTGACGCCCCCCAACCACCCAGGAGGTCCTCTTTCTGGGGGGGGGCTTTGCGGGGTTCCCTCGGGGTCTGGCTGGGCCGCCCTTTGGCGGGGGGGGGTTGTTGGGCACCTTTCCCAGCTCTCGCCCCCCCCCCCCCATTTGGCATCCTGGCTCCTCCTTGGCAGTGTTGCAGACCACACTTTCTAGATTGGGGTGCAACTGCTTTGGGCTTCCTTTGGGGGGGGTCTCCCGTCCAAGAATGAAGCAAGCCCGATTGTACTTCACAATCAGCCTCCCCTCTGCCTTCCTCTGACACCAGCATTTGCTTGTGAATATTTTTTTCTGATTTGCACAGATTCTCCCTCCTCTCCCCCCCCAAAAAAGTCACGCACCTGCGAGTATCCCTCACCTTGCCCAGCGTCCTGGTGTCCCCTGAAGTTGGGATTTCAGAAGAATGTAGGATCTCTGCCAGCAGCCGGGAAGAGGCTGGCTATTGTGGTCGCTGAAGTTCCACTCTGGGGGGGTCCTCAGGTTGGAGAAGGTGGCCCCAATTCTCTCCGAATTTTTCCTTGGAGGAAAGTCATATGCAGAAGTAGACCAATAGTAGAGTAACCTGGCAAACAACGATTTCAGAACACACAGATTGGCAACGAGTTTCACAAGCCCTCATTCATAGGCCGCTTTTAAGTTTTCTGCCTTTATGATCCCTGGAGGTCAATCGCCTGTCTGTTTCTAGGTTTGGCGTTTGAACTGAAGGTCTCTGGTTTCTGGACTGGGGAGACGGCAATGGAGACGGCAGAGCCTGTGGTCCTTGACTCCCAAGGAGACCAAAGATGTAATGCCAGACCAGATACAGACTATCCCCTTCGGGTGCTGTACTGTGGAGGTAGGTGTGAAAAAGACAGCTTCTTCATAAGCTACCAGTGGGTTTTCTTTCCACTTATCCTAGTTCAGGCTACTTGCAGATTATCCAGGTTTGGACAGTAGAAAGTGCTTTATCTAGAACAGTGTTTCTCAACTTCAGCAAATGTAGCTAGCTGGGGAATTCTGGGAGTTGAAGTCCACATATCTTTAAAGTTGCTGAGGTTGAGAAACACTAATACAGATATCTCCTGTGTATTTTAAAAATGAAAATAGGCATTCACAAAAAAAGAGAGGAATTAATACATTATAAGTTAGCATATTCTACAAAATGGTGTTCTGTAACTAAGAAAATGCAAGTCATGATTGTAATTAGAAAGGCCAGCCTTAAACATGGGATAAAAGGCTTGCAGGTTTTCTGATATTATCGGATCACAGCTTCCAGCATCTCTTTTCATCGGCCATGCTGGCTGGGGCTGCTGGGTATTGTGGTATAAATGCATTTTGAGATACCTTGTCTTAAATAGATTTTTTTTAAAACTGGATTATACAAAAGAACATTATCATTGCTTTAAACTCTTCCTGTTTTCTTTCCCAGTCTGTTCCTTGCCAACAGAGGTGAGTTGCTTTCATTTTAGCTTTTGCTTGATTTGTGCAAGAGCTTTTAAAAGAGAGCTTTTAAAAAATATTTATCTTGTATAAAGATTTAATTGGAAATCACGGTTAGAATTATGCCAGCTCAGCCTATTCACAGTTGCATTGATCTCACTAAAGATGGCTAAAATAGCTTTTATTATAAAAAAGGATCAAGTAGATTCTCCTTTCCCTGTGTGGAAAGATCTATAACATGCATTTGCCCAAAATGATTTTTTTCTCTGCCCTTACATGCAAGTCCTGAAGCCATTCTAAAGAAATAACTTTACTCTGTTTTTTCCCCCCTCCAGTATTGTGAATACATGCCTGACATGGCAAAATGCAGGCAGTGGCTAGAGAAGAATTTCCCAAAGGAATTTGCGAAGCTTACTGTAGGTAAATACTCTTTGTTACCTTTTGAGCGTGAAATTTCTTTCTTAATCCTATCCTCGTTTGTCTGGGAAACCATTGCATTAAATCCAGTGGGATTTTCTGGGTTTCAAAGAGGACTCCAAAGTTGCATTTTGTGAGAAAATAATACCAATAGGTCGGCTTAATTTGCTAAATGGAAATAACTCTCAGTAGGATCATCGTAAGGGAGCCTCATTAAAAAAAGCCCCATAAAGAAATCTATAACCACTTACTTTATTTGTTTGCAAGACTCCGATATTCCTAATAACTGGGTATATTTGAATTCCAGAAAACTGCCCTAAACAAGAATCTGGCATCGGAGAAGGCCAAGGAACGATCGGTGAAGAGGAAGAAAAGAAAAAACAAAAGAGAGGCAATGATTAGCTGGATTCAGCTTTTTTTCCTTTATAAATGCATGGCTCAGTTTTTTCTTCTGGTACCGTATCGTCCGGGATTAGAACTCCAGACACATCTGGAGCACCCCAGGCTGGGCAAGGCGAGCTCAGCTGTTGCTGGGGTGGTGAGAACATAGAATCATAGGACTGGAAGGGACCTTGGAGGCCTTCTAGTCCAACCCCCCTGCTCAAGGTAGTTTGAGGTGACTTTGTAGACAGTGAGAGAGTCAGCTAATCCTTTTTTGCATCCGGCAAGCTAGATTTTGAAAAGCTATTTATTCCCTTTCCTTTTCTGCATGCTTGCCAGGTGGAAGGGGTCAGATAAAACAGAAGAAAAAAACGGTGCCTCAGAAAGTGACGATAGCAAAAATCCCCCGAGCGAAGAAAAAATACGTCACACGAGTATGCGGTCTTGCGACTTTTGGTGAGTGAAGCAAAACCACGTTTTTACAGAAGTCTCTGGGCTCAGTCGAGATCAGCTAGTATTAAAGACAAATTTATCTCTGGAGCAGCTTGCAAGCTGCCAAGGAGAGCGGGCTGGGACCAGTTTTTCAAAGCTGCGAATCTATATTCTAAAAACGATGCGAGAGTCCCCTTTGGATGTGGGCCTACAATTTTGGGCTTCAAGTCTGGATAGAGAGCTTTTTCTTCTATAATCTGACTCGGTTGTTTCGCACCTGACTAGGCGGGATTCTGGGATGGCTCACAATCCTGTCACTGTGTAAAGACATTGGTGGTTTCGGACATAGTTTGTCGAAATGGGCAATGTTAAGGCAGGTGGACTTCAACTCCCAGAATTCCCCAGCCAGTGTAACATAGCTAGCTGAGGAATTCTGGGAGTTGAAGTCCATCTGTCTTAACATGGCCCGTTTTGAAAAACCCTGGCTTTAGATAGTGGTAACCGAGTAGCAGTGTGTCTTGATCTTTTCTTTCTTTTTCTCTTCTCCAAACAGAAATAGATCTTAAGGAGGCACAAAGGTTCTTTGCTCAAAAGTTTTCCTGTGGTGCCTCCGTCACCGGAGAAGATGAAATCATTATTCAGGGAGATTTCACAGATGATATCATCGAAGTGATTCAGGAAAAATGGCCCGAGGTAATACACCAGAGCTCATCTGAGTGGCTTTCTGTTAAAAAGAGCTTTTCAACTTGGAATTAAAGGAATTTATCTTCTTCCCACCCCCAAATAATCTTTCAAATTCAAGGTATTCAGTTAATTTCCATAGGATCCTTTCTCGTGTGATAATACATTTGACCTTCTGTGCTGCAGGTGGATGATGACAGTATCGAAGATCTAGGAGAAGTAAAGAAGTGAAGTTGCTTTGGAAAACAAGTTCCTGCCTTTTGTGGACAAACCCCTGGTTCTAGCCAATATAGTCCAAGTGGGACTTTCCTCCTGTCAGACCTGTTGAAGAGGCATGTTCCCTTGGTGGCATTTTTACTGTTGTCTATTTGCTGCTTTTTATTTTTTTTGTCTGTGATACATTTTTTTTTTTGCCAAAGTTTAAACTTGGGGAAAGAGAGAGTATCATGCTTTGGCTGGAAATAGAGATTTAATCGAATAAAGAAGTTACTGTTCTTTGCTGTGTGTGTGTCCTTCGTTTTCTTAACTCAAGGTTTCAACCCAAGTTGGCAGCTTCCTTGAAAGTGAGGCCTGGCCTGATATGTGATCATAGCCGCTAGGGATGTGCCACAAGGCTGGTCTTGAAATAAAAGTGACTTTGGTTTTCCTTGCACAAAGAACCCTGCCTCTTTAAGACTCTGGCGAAGGCTAAAAGCTTGCAGATTTTCCCTCTCTGAGCCAAACCCCCATGGGTGAAAAGTTCTCAGAGCCAATGGATGAAACTGAGGTTCCCCTTTCCTCTTTGGGCCAAAAAAAAGGTTTAATTTCACAAGCAAAAAAAAAAAAAAAAAAAGCTGACTTCACAAGCACATAGCGCAACTGATGAAAGTGAGGTCCGGAAAAGCAGATTTTTATTTTTTACTTTTTTGTGATTCAGTCTTGCAAGAAATCTCTTTTGCACCTCCTCTATCTTTCAGCAACAGACTCCTTTCCAGACCCGGGAAGGGGGGGAGAGACCGGCGGGGAGTGTGTTGGGAGGGGGCATAAAGGGGGCGCGGGGGAAGGGGAAGAAAGGCAGCCGCGATGGGGCAGCCGAGAATCACGCGAAGGAAACTCATCCCGGAGCCTCCAACCGCCCCTCGCGCTGGGAACTTCCCGAAGACTGGAACCGGCGCGGACCTGAGGCTCCGAAGTCTTCCCTCCGGTCCGCCCCGCAGCCCTCGCGCTGCTGCCGGACAGGTGAGCGCCGGCCAGGTTGGCCTCGCCCGAAGGAGCAGCCATGGGGAGCTCGGGGGGGGGGGGGGAGGCGGCCGGCAGGTATCCCGGAACTCGTTTCTCCTGTAGACACGGGATCACCTGCCTGGGGCTATGTTGGGTGTATGTCAGGGTTTGTGTATGGCACCAGGAACCTGGGAGGAGGGGGCGGTTGTTGTTTACACGGGCTGGTGGATCTTTGTGTGTGCAGATGTGGGTTCACACGGCTGGGCGTTTGTCTCTGTGTGTGTATTAGCCTCTGGGTGGCCTGTAAGTAATGTAGGATTGTGTATTTTCACGTGGCGGTGGATTTCTGTGTGTTGATGTGAGTTCAGTGTCTGTGGATATGGGTGTGTATCAGTGGTTGTGTATGATACAAGAAACATAGGCGTTTGCGTATAGAGGTGGGTTAATAGGTCTGGATGTGTGTTGTATTACTGTGTATTACACGGGGAATTTCCTCCGTTTTTACCTCTTTCCCCCTTACTCTATTTTCTTTCAGATCATTTTGTATTAGAGCTACTATTATAATCAACCCTAAATTAAAATTTCTATCTATTAAAACAACCCCGGATAACAGAGTTTCTCTGTGCTACACCTGAAATGAAGTTGGCTTATTTGACCCTGTTCTGATCTCAGAAACCTGATGAATTCTTCACTGGGCCTTTCCAGTCCCTTCCAGGTAGGGAAATGTGAAATATGAAAATGACGTTGGCGTTATAGGTTACCGTTCACAATGCCCGGATCAGCCTAGAGAACTGGGTAGGGGTATCTGATGTAATTTATCATAATACTGTAGTCCTCCTTCCTTAAGTCTCTCTTTCTGCCTTGTTAGAACCTCGCCTCCGAATCAGAGAGCGACATTGTTCAGAAACTGAGGAAGGAACTCCAGCTGCTACTGGCAGAGCTGAAAGATCGTGATAAGGAGCTGAACAGCATGGTGGCTGTGCATCACAGGCAATTTTTGGCTTGGGAGGACAATCGTCAGAAAATTCTGACCCTGGAAGAACGAAGCAGCAGGTTGGAAAGTGAGTCTCCCAAAGCCTAGGATGGTCAAGGACCTCAGCCTGTATAGGCATTGATGTTCCCATTTTCAGATCGTAAAACTGAGGCCGATGGTTCCACTGGCATAGTCCTAGGTACACCAGGGACTTATAACAAAGGTTAATTTGCACATTGGGGGGGCTAAAGGGGCTTGCAAGTGGATAATCCCAGTGTTGGCTAACAAGTTTGTGAAAAGTTTGGCTCTGTCTGATTTCATGGAGATTAAAAGCACTAACAAGTTAGGCTAATAGTCCGTCACGGCATCAGGTACATGATGGTTTCTTAGCCATAAAGCTAGGCTTATGCTCTACCCCAGCCTTCTAGAAAAAAAGCCACTTTCAAACCATGGTTTCTGGCCCATGTGGTTGTTGGCTTCACATACCTAGAATGTCAGATGGAGGGAAAACGTTCTACATTTGATTCACTAGGGAAGAACATTAAATGCAAGTGCATTTTTGGGGGGAAAAACACCACATTACTGTTTACCCCACACATTTACTAAGCTGCTTGTTGTCAGCCAGCAAGCAGGAATTTCAACAATTGACCTAAAGTCTTGTCCTAGAAATGTTGGCCTGCAATTGTTGACATTCCTCCTACGCCATGGAAATCCTGGAATGTTATGTTAGGTGTAGAATCCTTTCAAGAGATTCTCTAACAATAGTAGAGCTTCCCAATACTGTGTTAAACCCTCATCCTGAACTGTGCAGTTTTAAGGACAAAGAAATATGGCAGGTAGAACAATCTGAAAGTGGGCAGTGAGACCAGGATGTGGGTGTTCTTTTGGAGAATCGTGTCCTCCATCTCTTTTTTTTTCCAATGTTTAAATATTTTTTTCTCAATATTTATTCCAAATTGAATAGGCTGCTCCTGACTGGCTTAATTTAAAGCCACTCAGCCTCGCCCGAACCACAGCCGGGGTGGCAAATTAATTTGATAAATAATAAATAATTTGGGCGCGGCAGAGTTTCGAATTGTAATTTTAAAACGGAGAGATGGAGGATGAATTAAATGTGGGTTCACCACTGTTAACAAGATTTGAATTTCCCCTCCAGATGAGCTACATAAGAGAAATGAAATGATAACAACCCTGACGCAGAGATTAAAGCTGCTTGGATCCCTGCAGAATGACTGCAGTTCGACGCTCGAAAACACTCAGCAGAAGTTGCAAGAAGTGTCTCAAAAAGCCTCCGACACATCTCTTCAATGTCAGACCCTCGAGGTAGGCCACTATTATCATTTTGAATTTCCTACTATTTAAATGTACATGCCGATGACTTTCTGGGTGGCTTGCAAATGGTTCAAAACTCTTAAATCCAGAATACAACGTGAAACAAAGAAACAAAGAATAAAGAGGCAGAGAAAATAAACCCAGTTGGAAATAAAGAAAAAGAGAGAAGGGAGCTTGCATCCCACTCATCTTCAGCCTGGGCAAAAAGCCACATTTTCAGGCCCTTTAGAAGCACCAGCAAAGTGGGGGCCATTTAAATCTTTGTCTCTTGCAGGAACCTCCCATTGTTGCTGTATTTGCAGTGTGCAAATTTGTAGTGTTCCTTTCAAAATAAAATTATTGCTTTGTCCATTGGGAGGTCAGTGGGCTGCCCGGTCTCTTTGGGGTCCTGCAAATCAGAGATAAAGACATCAGCAAAGCTCAGAGTGACTTCACTGTGTTGATAGGATGGGATAGGTCAGTTCAGAGAAGATCCCCGCCTACAAGTTGACCTCCATCCTGTTCTTCTTCTCTCTTTTCTCTTTCTTAGGAGAAAAACCAAACCTTGGTTGGCTCCGTGATGGACCTCTCAAACCAAGTGGGTCAGCTTCAAGCTAGAGAGCAAGAGCTTCTGACGCTTTTAAGACTCAAGGTATTTTATTTGGGTCCTTGAAATGTTCCTGCAATTTTTTTTTTGCCCATCATTGGGAGGTTAAAAAAGGCACAAACAGATCCATTTGATGCTTTCTAACAGCGTTTCTCAACCTCAGCAACTTGAAGATGGGTGGACCTCAACCCCTAGAATTCCCCAGTTAGGGAATGAAGCTCTTTTAAGCTCTCCACCAATGAACCGTTTTTTGAAAGAAGCTCCTTGCTTTTCAGCAAACTCATGCACAACCCGGTTTATTTCTTGGTTTCGGTAGGATAATGATATCTTTGAAGCAACCAATCAGATCACTGAGTTTGCCAGCAAATTTAAAAAGTTAGAAAGTGCTCTGTGTGCCTCCAAGATGGAAGAAAGGAGTTTCAACGAGGAGAAACAGAATTTTAAACTCAGGCTGAAGGAAATGATGTTAGAAGCAAACAGACTGAAAGGTAAATTATATTTACGGCAGCCTGGGCAGCTTTAAGACTTGTGGACTTCAACTCCCAGAATTTTCCAGCCAGCCACGGAGCGGAAGAAATTTTGTCTGAACAGAATTGCTAAGAAAATTCAGGAGTTTGCTGTTTCTTTCTTTTTTTTAAAGGGGATCTCAGTGAAAAAACCAAAGAAAACAGCGCACAAAGGGAAGAAATTATACAGCTGAAGCAAGAAAACGTTTATCTAAGTCATGAATTAATGCTTACTGGTAAGTCTGAAGGGTTTCTGAGTCTTGAATTCTAAATGGCTCCTGATGAATTGAATGATTATTTTTAAAAAAAAATCACATATTTGATAAGCATAGGAATCAAAACTACTCAAGTAAAATTCGGCTCTTCCACCCCTTCCTTTCCCACAGCCGAGAGGGTGAGTCGAAAAGATCAGCTGCTTCTTTCCGCCAAATCGAAACAGCTTCGGACGGACACGGAACTGAACAATTTGAGGCAGGTCAGGATGTAAACAGAATTCTCTGAAAATTACTTTTTCATCCTTGGAAGTCTCTTAGGCCAAAGGTCCCCGAAATTAAAATCCCCACTTTTCCAAGGCTGAGGGCTGGTTTTGTCCTCTCTTGCCAGATCTACCTGAAGCAGCAACAGGACCTGCAGTTTCTGCATTTCCACCTGGAAAGTTCCCAAGAAAGCAAAGAGAAACGCGGGACGGAATCGCAAGATGGAAGGTACACAACTTTGCTGACTGGGGAGGGGGGGGGGGGAATTGCGTTGAAGTCGATTCCTAAAAATTCAAAGCCAGGCTGGGAAAAAATAATACAGATAATGCATAGTATTATTATTATTATTATTATATAATAATAATAATACATAGGTTCTTCTTTTCAGCCCAGGGATGGTTTTGTCGGACCTCGAGACCAGCGGTGAGCGAGACTCCCTCTGCGGCGAAGTCAGCCGGAAGATTCCCACGCATTTCGTCCACCTTCCCGACTGTCCTTTGAAAAAGGCCGGCCACCCCTGCCGAGCCCAGAACAGGCAGCAAGAGCAGCGGACGGAGCACATTCACGAAGGGCTGTTTTGCCATCCCAGATGCCTCCGTCGGGAAGAGGCGACGCCGAGCAGTCCCAGGAGTGCTGGGGAGATGGAGGACCGCTCAGCCGCGCAGCTGGACGTTCCCCGAAAGTCCAGATCCAGGGAGACGGTTTGGACGTCGGAGCTGAGCACGGTGACCCCTTTACCGAGACACAAACACTGGTTTGAAGCAAACTTCTGCGCAGCGTCCTCAGGCTGCCTGGCGCCCAGATTCTTCGACAAATCCGGCGGGGATTGCAAAGAGGCTTCCCCAGATCCGGCCAGAATCCCCCCTCGGCAAAGAGCCTGCGTGCCCCCCCACCTGGGGAGCCACGCCTGCGAATCAGGATGCTCGGCCTGCAGCGCCGTCCGTAAAGCCAGCCTCTACCAGGGCCTCTCAAAGCAGGAGTGGACCGAGATGCGCAAGCTGGCGGAGAATGATGGCAGTGGCTTATGGGGCAGGGAGTCATCCCCGAGCCCTCAGGATGCTCCCGAGTTGAAAAGGTTCTGTATTTCAGCTAAGCCTCAGGGTCTTTGGGGTTCACCTCTATTTTGTGGGTTTAATATGTGGACCTGTGTGTACAGGTCGTCCTGACCAGAATTTCCGTTGCTAAGCGAGGCTTAACTGAGGTGCCCAGAGGCGGCTCACCAACCCAGCCTAGCATATATCTCATTTTCTTCGTAAACAACTTGCCCAACAGTTAATAACCGTGAGATTTTTTGCTCTTGTTTTAACAGTGACCAGGACGGGACCCTGAACGGTTTTGACTGGGGTGCGCCCTGTTTCACATCGACCCTGAGGTCAAAGGAGATGAAGCCTGCTGAGATGCCTTCAGCCCTGGAGCACCCTTCGGACTTTCGGGGAACCTTGGGCTGCTGCCAGCTTCCCACCCATCGCGTAAGTATCTGCCGTCGAAACACAGCAACAGGCCCAAAATATTCTGGCTGTTGATCCCACCCAACCTGGCCCAAAATGATTGGCAGTGACTTCCCCAATTCTAGCTTCTTTGCAGCCACAACGAAACAAAACACAGCGAGGGGTTCTTGGGGCTCTCTGAGCTTGGTACTTTTTCTGCAGACTTTCCATGACCCAACTATGTAACACCATCAGTGCTGGAAGAGGATGGGGTTTGTGGAGTGGAGTGGAGGAAGGAGATGGGGAGGAAGGAGGAGGAGGAAAAGGAAGAGGACTATGGGGGGGGGGCTTCGTGCTCTCTGAACTTGGTTGTTTTCTTGCAGACATTTCTTTACCCAACTAGGGAACATCATCAGTGCTAGAAGGGAGTGTGGTTTGTGCTCAGTTTATTTTCTGGTGGCTTGCCTTGTCACTGACCGCTTTTTACAAGGGCTGAGTTTTTCCCGGATGGTTCCTGACCCATTTTGTTGGGCTTCTTCTAGGATGCCCGCTCACCCGACGACCAGCTGCAGCAGATGTGGGCCGAGACCCGGCAGATGGTCACCCACCTTGAGCACCGCCACCTGCTCAGCGCCGGCCCTCGCTCCAGCCCGACCAGCAGCCTCCATACAGTAGGGTTTTTTCGGCCTTTCCAACGGGGGGTCTGTAGGGTGAGGTCAAAAACAGAAAGATGGCGGCCATCACAGACCAATTGACGCCTTGCCTGGTTTTTATGTTGTTTTCGGTTCTTGACAGAAAGGGGACGATCCCAAATCCGTTTGTGAACGGAAGGTGCCCGTTGAGGAAGAAACCAGAATGAAACTTTCTCCTTTTGCTTCTCAAGTGAGTCCTCTTTTGCAGCCTGGTCTTAAATCCACCCAGCGCTCGGCAGCTCCAGCAAATCTGACGGCTTGCAAACCCCTGCCGGTCCTGATTTTTTTTTTAGCCGCCTAAGGAGAAAATATACAGTAATTGGCGATTGCAGGAATGCCAGCTGTTTGCACAGCAGTGGAAAACTTAAAAAAAAAAACCAAAAAACTTTCCAGTCCTGATACAAAGTCAGTTTTCAGCAAGGCAGCTCAGCTTATGAAGTAAATATTGTTTAAAAAGTATCCCCAAGGCTACGAGGGGCAGTGTTTTTCCAAATGCATAAAAACAGCAAAAACCTGAAACTAATTGGGAACGTGCGTTGGTTTGTTTTGCTTCATCCAAAGTTGATTTTTTTTTTCTTTTTAAGGCCAGCTGTCTTGTGTTTTGTCTACAACAGGAAAGAAAACTCTCTTCCTGAAGGCGGAATATCATCCCCGGATTGTCACCCGCCACTCAGTCTGGGGAAGAAAAAAAAATCCTCAAAATTCGTGACTCGAAGCTGGAAGTCCGTTCCCTTAACTATATATATATATATATTTTAAAAATTAGAATTATGCTGAAATGAATAAAAACTATTTCTAGAAATGTTCTGCGCAGATTAATTGCTAGCCTGCTCGGAGGGAGTTCACCGTTATGTATAATTTTATACAACGGGAAGTGTATTTTTGGGGGCTGGCTGTGTTTTCCTACCAGCTATTTATGGTGTGAAGTGAAAGTGTTTGTTTTTATTCGGTGCCTTTCACTGGGGGAGGGAGGTTTCCCTTAGGAAGGCCTGTTTATTGCTGGAGTCTAAGAATGGTACTTGCACCAGCTGTTATTCAGCAGGGGCCTTCAGAAAAGTCAAAATGGTGGCCGGCTCGGCAGGGGGATTCTGGGAGTTGAAGTCTGCTCATCTTAAAGGGCCCAAGTTTGAGAAGCACTGCTCCAAAGGGGAGCCCACCCACAGCCACCACCTCTTTCTGGCAAGCTTAAAGCTGGGGCTCAGCCTGATGGGACAGGTTCCTCCGGGGTTCCAGGACCACCAGCTTCTGCTTTCAGGCTTGCCCCACTTTTTTTCCCCAGGGGAAAAATAAAAAAGCTTTAATAGCCTCCAATTCACTGAAAAAAGTGAACGATGACACTTTTCCACACTTACGGCCACGGCAGCATCCCCGGGGTCAGGTGGTCAGAACTGGCACGCTTGGTCGCAGCCTCCCAGGGGGGTCATGTGATCCCCTTTGGCGGCCTTCTGACAAGCAAAGTCCAGGGGGAAGCCGGATCCCCTTCACAACCGGGGGACGAACTTAACAGGTGCAGCGATTCGCTTAGCGACTGCGGCAAAGGAAGTCGTAAAGCGGGGCAAAACTCCCTGAACGACTGTCTCGCTCAGCAACAGAAAGGCTGCTGGGCTCCGCTGTGGTCGTAACCCGAGGACTGCCCCGGCCAGAAGCCGCAGCGCCGCCAGCCTCCGGGTCGCACCGGCTGCTGCTTCTTCCCCGCCCAGCTGAGTCCCGCGGGGGCGTGGCCCGGGCGGGGTGGGCGGGGGGAGGGCGGCGGCGGATTGGCCGCCCTGGCGGGGGCGCGGCTCCCGGGCGGCTGGCGAGTGGGCGCCGCCGGGGGGCGTGGCCGGGCCGGCGCCACGCCCCCCGGGGCTCCCTGGCAGGCGCGGCGTCTGGCGGGCGCGGAGCGAGGCGGGCTGGAGGGCATCGCGGGCCATGAACACCATCAAGAACGTCCCGGCCCGCGTGCTGAGCCGCCGCGGCGGGCACAGCCTGGAGGCGGAGCGGGAGCAGTTCGACAAGAACCAGGCAAGGATGGGGATGGGATGGGGGGGGGCAGGCAGGCAGGCAGGGTGGGGGTCCCCTGCTTCCTGGGGGGGGGGGCTGTCAGGTTGCAAAGGGGGTGCACGCAGTCATCGTGGGGGAGGAAAGGAGACCCCGCGGTCTGATCAGCGCACCCCCCTCCCATAAAAGGGGGCCTGCCAGATGCATCTGCGCCCCCTCCCCGCCACATTGCAAGAGCCTCCCCCATGCATGCTTGCCTACAGCCGCCCCCCTCCAGAATGCATCCGATTTCTTCCCTGCTAAACCCCCCCCCCCGCATCTTTTGCAGGTTATCCGGGGAGGGGCCGCCTTACTTCAAAGGAAACACCCCCTCCCCTTCTCCACAGCCAGGCTGGGGCTCCTTGCCTAGCTGGAGAGAGCCCGGAAGGAAGGCAAAGCACAGGGCGGGGGGGGCAGGGGGAGGAAGGCAATTAGGATCAATTCGATAAAGCCGCTTTCCCCCCTCCCCAAATGAATGCAGCACCATTGGGGGGGGGTTGCAAAGGGGTCTTGGGTGGCTGGGGAGGGTCGACCCCGAGAAGGGAAGCAGAAGCAAGAAAGAATTTTAAACCTGCCCAGGCTCCCAACATCCCATAAATTACAAGTTAATTATTATTATGAATATTGCGATGATGCCGTTGTTATTTCTGCTTAATTATACTGTCTTAAATTTTACACGGCTGTAAAACTTCTCTGCAATTGCCCCCTTGTCATTCAAGGAATTGTTGCGCCCTTGGGGGGGGGCTGGTTTGCATGGGGGGAGGCTGTAGTTTGGAGGGTGGGGAGGGGGAATTGATCTCTTTTCCAATTTGGGGGGGAAAAAAATACCCCACAGCGGGAAGCACCTCCTTCGCAGCTGGGTGTGAACACCAGTGGAGGCCCCTGTTCAGAAAGGAACTGTTTTTGGTGCTAATTTGTTATCTCTGAATATTTTTCTTTCCAAATGTCTTGGCGATTCGGCCCAACCGCCTGAATGCGCCCCTGACTCAATTAAAATCCACAAATCATTTGATATTTCGGGAAGGGAGGGAGAAATCTCCTTGATTCGGAATTTCAGTGATGCAAAAAAATAAAAAATATGTCTTGCTGTTAAATATGATGATCCGAGGGTGTTCTCCATATATGTGCATCTTGCTCCAATGCACGCAAATTATGTGTCACCCTCGCTGACCGGTGGGAGTGGAGGAATACATTTCCTAGCTTCCAGACAATGCTTTTGTTTTGGAGAGTCCGGTCATTCAACCCTGCTGATTCTACTTCCTGAATATTTTTGATATTTATTGCTGGGGAGAGATTTGCTCTGGAGCAGCCTGAGATGGTTCCTGTTGACCTTTCCAAGTTTATTTACATTTTTTGGGGTGCTATTCCGAAGTGTTTGTATGCATAAATAGCTTCAGCGTGGCTTCCAAAGGATACCTTATAGATGTGTTGAGACTCGGGTGAAGAGGAGAAATGCACTCTGCACATGCTTAAGAGTGGATGCTGTGGCCGTTGTCGACTTCTGGCCAGAACAAGATCTGTGTTTGTTGATTCTCTTGATATTCGGTTTATTCTCTCCATCTGTAGCATTGTTTTTCTCAACCTTGGCAACTTGAAGATGGGTGAACTTCAACTCCCAGAATTCCCTAGCCTAAGGAATTCTGGGAGTTGAAGTCCACCCATCTTCAAACTGCCATGGTTGAGAAAAACACTAATCTATAACATAACTATGTATTTGGGGAAGCAAAAATTTAGCATATTCCTAATTGATGCAATGATTTATGATGTCATATTTTTTCGACTAGTGTTTTTAAAATCTTTTTAATAAGAACTTGTTGCCCCTTAGATTATCATGAACCCATTTTTCATAGCTTGAAGCAAGCAGAGACTACAAAACATTTCTGCCACTATTAAATATTTTCCTTTTTATTTAGGGTTGGTTTAATGGAAATCTCAAGATTGGATTTATTTTTTCTTTTCCTGTTCAACATGGAGACTGGGTTATTTTTCTGGAGTTTTTAACTAGAGCTGTCTTGATTTTTCTCAATGAAGGAGTTAAGAAATCACGTTGAATCAAGTAAAATAATTCTTTACCATGGGCAGAATTCTCTCCATTAGCCAGTTCCCTTGATTTAAAATATAATATTCAATGTCTAAACAGGCCCTTTGAAAGAACTAGGAAGTTCGCCCGATCCTCTTTCACGGCCACACACCTTTGTGCTACTTAGAGCTGACGCCGCCTTGACTTTTTATGTGTGTAAACACAAACATCCAGACGTCCATTTTTAAAATCCATCTTCAAGTGAATTAGGTAACTTCCTTTCTGGTTTCATTCTCGCCCTCTTCCTCAAAAACCTTACATTCCTTCAGACTAACTTACAACAAACCAAACTTTTATTTTTGTTCCTAGTTATTCTAGCAAATCCGGTTTGGCGCATGCCAAGGCTTGGAGTCGTAAAAAAACCCCCAAAATCCATTGGATGTTTGATCAAACAGGCTGTTTGTTAAAATACATAGCCTTGTGTGAAATAACAAACAAACACACACAAGAGAGGGGAGGGGGAGAAAGAGTTTTAATTCTTTGAAGTTGGTTGTTTTTTTTTTCTCGTTTGGTTATGCAAAGGTAGGAAAGTTTTATAACCACTGGTTAAAGTCGAGAGAAAGCTATGAAGGCTCTCAGGGGGTCAACCAAGTGGCTGATATTGGATATTGGGTCAATTGTTGCGGCTTTCTAAAGATCTGTTCTTGGTGCTCACAAACCATGTGATTCTCTTAACGACCGTGGAAAGTAAAGATTCTGGAATCAGGAGCAACTCAATTAAAAACACCTTGCTTAGCCATGGAAATGTTGACCCCCATTGTGAGGGGGTCAAGGTGAGGACTATCTGTGTACATCCATCCATCCATCACGGATTTAGCAGCCTTTAGTCTATGCAGAGCTTCCAGCTGGAGGAGCAGCGAGCTGAAGGAATTCTGTCCGACTCTCACAGCCTCAGTGAGTGCAAACATGGGGTTCATTTGGAAGAAGGGCTGCTTTTTAAAAGTTCCCGTCACGCTGAGTGTCTATTATGGCCATTTGCCAATCCTCTATAGGATCCAAAACCCAAAAGGAGGTTGGCAAGATCCAGATGAACCAGAGGACCAGATTCTTTGGACCCTAGCCCAGCTGCTGGAGATCTACCTGTGGCCATGCAAAGGATCCTTTTTCAGATCACCAGCGAGGAGAAACCTGGCTGGGCTCCCCCCAGGTCTGTTGCAAAAAGTGGTTAATCATTGTGGCTAATGATTAACTTTCAATATTGCCTGCCTGATGCGAGATAGCTGGTGTTATCTTTAGCTAGGAAAGACTTTTTTTTGGAGTCCTTCTTAGCCCTGCCTTGGATTTTTTCCTTCCCTGGATAAAGTGTGATGCAACCTTCCTCCTTCAACAACACACTGCTCACAGCCTTGAGGGCCAGCCAGGACTCAAAAGCCCATCTGCAGCACGTGAAATGGCCTAGAAGGACCTGATGTGGTGTCTTCTCTGGAAGCAGAAGAAAACAAACCATTGAAAGAAGAAGAGAAGCAGAAGGACCCAAAATAAGATGGATTTGGAAGAATATGGAAGCTTTGCATGACGGACATTGAAATGGTGGCCAAGACCATTTGGTAGATGGGTCTGGTCCCAATTGTAGATGTCCTCCAGCGTTGAAGGAGGTCCATGGATGAAGAGAAGGTCCATAATGGAGCAGAAGCTCATCATTTTTCATAGCTAACCACTGAAAGCACATCCCAATAAATCTCCACTTCCATCCTGTGTGGGCTGAAGTAATTCTGGTCCTTATTCTCTGACATAATGGGGCTCCCTACGTGGCTATACACCTCCCCTTCATACTTCTCTCCAGTGCCTGCCAAACATGCTGGTTTGTTCACTTCCCATCTGGGCATCTTTTGACTATTTGGAAATGGAAACTGAGATAAGCTTTGTTCATCGGACATCATTGTCTGTAATTGTAGGTTGAGTCATCTTTAATTGCTCAAATGCGAGCAGCAGCAGCACAGAGGATGTTCAACCTTCTTGGCTGCACCCATCTGGCTCTGTGTGGGAAGACCGACAGCACACCCAGGAATGGCATCCTTACATTCCAGCTCTGCCCATTTTGGGGTGTCATGAAAGGGCTGCCGGCAGTTGGCAGACACGTCTAAATTGGATTGCAACCCTCCTGAGATGTTTTAAGGGTGATTTTGCTCACCCGAGGTCAAATTACAGGCCATACCAAGCTGACACCAAACCCTTGGGCTCATGTTCCTTCTTTTGCTCTTCTGTGGCTAAGAATCAGGTGTCAAAGAGGAAATGAGATCACCGTGACGGAAATAAGATTTTCACAACTAGGAAACCTCTGATGTTGAAACTAGAAATACAAGCTCTGCTTCTAAGGAAGATTCTGAAGGTCTCTCTAGCTTGGTGACTTCATCTCAGCCGTTCCAAACAAATCCTGAGTCAGTTCCTTCTTTCTGCTTCCTGGGTCTGGACACTGGGAAGAAGAAGATGGGTGGTGGGAGAGGGTTGACCTCTGGGAAGCTGGCATGAAAAGCCTATTTGGTAGAAGGTGCTCAGATTTGGAAACGGGATGGCCCAAGAGTGACCGTAGACCAGCAGTCAAGCAGTAAAACTATACTCCAGTCAAGGAACTACCAATTTAGACAAGTAAACAACAGCCTAATCAAGGAACTATCAAGAAAACAACACTCATGCCAATACTAACATGGCAAGCCAGTAGTATATAAACAGAAAGCAAACGCCACTCCTTTCTAGCACGGATGATGTTACCTGGTTGGGTCATGAAACGTCTGCGAGAGAACCACCAAGCTCAGAGAGCACCCCACATGGACTTTAGGGGTGATGGTGGGACAAATCTTTCTCCAAAGAGGTTGTTAATTGGTCTAATGCAAAGAGTTTGTGTGTCTAGAGAATCTGTTCTAGGATGATGATCCTCTATGTTCTTCAAAATGTCCCTCCATCATCTTTTCCCACCGTTTGGGGCTGATGGAGATGGAAGGACAACAGATCTGGATGGCTGTAGGAGAGTTTCTTTCATGTAGGAACTTTCCAAAGTTTCATCTGCAGGGAACACTGTGCTAAGCTGCTGGCACGCTGCCCTGGCTACGACTCAGAGCAAATTCACATTGACCTATTCTCTGCTATCTCGGTCACCTGCTTAAACCTTTATCAGTGGCTCTCCCTCACTACATACAAGAGACTTAAGCTCCTCACTGAATTGACCTGATTTTAATACACACAATATGCTGAAATAGAAACTAGCCATGGCTGAAGTCTACACACCTTGATCCACAATAACAATAATAATAATAGGTGCCTTGGGTGCGGTCCCAAAACATCTGGGGCACCACTTGAACACCATCTTAGTCTGAGGCCTGAAAAAGTAACAGAATAACAGTTAGAAGGGACCTTGGAGGTCTTCTAGTCTAACCCCCTGCTCAGGCAGGAGACCCTGTGCCATTTCAGAGGGGTTTTACTAGGGAAGCTGGATGAGAAAGTTTTTTCCAACTCCCCAGCTCTACTCAAAGCGTTCTTCCGTGCTTTGCGCAATTATCGCCTTCCAGATGCGTTCAGATGATGGAATGCAAAGAATGTTGGTGGTTGCTTACCAGGGTGTGTCACCCACCCACTTGCTACCCTCACACTGGGCTTGGGTCAGTTGCCTTCTTTCACCTTGCCCTGCTTTACGTCAGCCCAGAACAGCTGCCTTCGAAAATACACAACTGGCTGGAACATCTGGTGCGCATCACTCTGCACCTCAGAATTAGGAAGGTCTCTCCCTCATTGTTCCTGGATCCCCCCCACTCGGTTGACATTCCTAGCACTCCAGAAGAAGCGTGAAATATGACCTACTCTTAAGAACGAGGGTCAGATGTCTCCTTCGCATCTGATGAGCAAGGAAAACCTTTTCTTCTCCGACCTCAGCAAGAAATTCTCATTAAGAATTTAGCATCCCAGGCCAAAGGGAAAAGGAAAGCAAACACCAGGGGCTAAATTTATCCCGGTGAGCAGGAAGTCAAGAGTTCTCCTCCTTCTCTTCAGAACCCTTTTTAAGCCATGGCTTCGTGAGATGCTACCAGCAGATCCAAAGTTTTCTCCTTATCTTTGCTCTTTTTTTTTTTCTCAGTCTGGGCCAGGCGGACCTGCTGGATCCATGCTTTTTCTTGAGTGCAAATCACGAATGCAAGGAAATCCATTTTTTTCAGTGCCATTGTAACTTTTGCTCCATGAATGATTTGTGAGTCTAGGACTATCTGTGGATTTTTCTCCGTGAAAGACACACAGAACCTGGGTATTTGGAGAGTTGGGGCTGGGGTCCCCCACCCCACCCGTATTCTATGCTGGGAGTCGGATTCTTGCCAAGAGAGAGCTCTCCATGCAGGTGGGAAGCCAACATTTTCCAGGTTTCTTGAGCATGGAAAGAAAGCTATTTGTTTGGGAGTTTTCTCCGGAGCGAAACTGGAGAAGTGATTTCCCTTCCTCCACACTCCTGTATGTGGAAATGTTTGTTTATAGCTTTTTTGTGCTGCCTTCTAAGGTACAATGGTTTCCACATTCAGGCATACAAAGAGGCAGGAAGGGAGGGGAGAGGGAAAAAATCTCCCTGAGTTGTAAATCAGAAGTCTGTATTGGAGGGAAAAAAATCACTCAAGGAGCCACCGCATAAGCTGGAAGTGTTGCTCGGGCGTTGTGTGTTGCGTTGAGCCAAGGGTTCCCTTTGGGGCGAGAGACCCAGATCTAGCAAGGTGTGCTGGAAATAAATTGCAGATTTGCAGATTGGGGTTTTTTTTGCTGTTATCCTGGAAAAGCTGTGCAGGTTCCAAGCGTCATTCAAAAACGACTTTTTTTTCCGCCCAACTTGCCCGCTTCAGCTGGAAGCCGAGCACTCGTGGAATCTCAATGAACAACTCGACAATGGAGCTCTGTGCGAAAGGAGGTCAGGGCTCCCCTCGAAGGGCTCCGCGGCCTTAACCGGTCACTGGAAGCCGCCAGCCGTCCTAGCCGAGCTCCAGGTTGGCCGGATCAAAAGATGCAGGTTGCATTGAATGTGTGAATGCCTGCAGGACTCTGCGGGAATCCAATCCCGTCCTTTTGGAGATATAGTATATAGGCAGTCCTCCACTTACAGCCGGTTGATTAATTCAGAGTTATGACGGATCAAAGGAAGAGGAAGGCGTGTGGGATATGTCTGAGTTATTTGCGAAGACAATAAAGGCGGGATGCCGGTAAATAAATAAAAGCAAATTTAAAGAAAATGCTGTAAGGAATCCTGGCTTCCTTTCACCTCTGTTGCCTCTGTTTCCCCTGGCAGGCGATAAGCATCAGCAAAGCCATCAACACGTTGGAAGTCCCTGTGAAGGAGAAGCACGCTCGGAGTATCCTTTGAGCATCTCCCTGGCTCGCCTGATGTCCCTGGCCGAGGTTGGGAGGGAGCATCTGGGGGCACTTTTGCAAAATGGTATAAAAACAAGCAAGCAAACACGGGGAGGGAAGGGTTTCTGCCTCCAGCAGGGTAGAGTTTCAGCTTACACCAGGAAATGCAAACAAGGTCAGAAGGTAAATAAAAGCAAACTCAGGTTTTATCCAGCAACTTAAGTACTAGATCAAACTGGCTTCTCTCTCTCTCCCTCTTTCTCTCCATTCATCCATCATCTTTCTCTCTCTGTGTCCATCTCTGTCTATCTACCCATTTTTCTCATCCATCCATCCATCTTCTTTCTCTGTCCATCTCTCTTCATCTATCAACACACACACACACACCTACCTACCTACCTACCCATCCATCATCTTTCTCCATCCATCCATCTGTCTGTCCATCATCCATCCATTATCTTTTTCCATCCAGCCATCCATTCTTTCTCTGCCCATCTCTCTCTCCATCAACTGTCTATATCTGTCTATTATCTATATCTGTCTGTCTGTCTACCTACCTACCTACCTATCATATCATATATCATCTGTCTATCATCTCTCTATGTCTCATCTACCATCTACCTATCTTTCTATATCTATCTCGTCTCTCGGTCTCCTCTATCTAGCACCGTCTTCCAGGACCCCCTTTCATTCTCTCCCTGCATAATATCTCATCCACCTCCCCTTATAACTAGACAGCATTTCCTTTTGAGTTTCCTTCACCCTTTCGATGACAGGCATGGAGAAACAGAGACTATAGGCGTAAGATAAACTATATACCATCTCCTGAAGAAAACATTCAAATTGAAGTTTCAGCTGCCAACAAAATTCCTTGATAAGATAGCCTTTCCTCGCCCAAATTCTTTCTCTGATTCTTTCTGACTGTTGATCTTAGCAAAATGAGGAACGTGTGTCCCAAATTTAATATGAACCTTAACTTGTGCAAAGGGATTATTCTAGGGACCCATCACGAGAAAGGTGCATTTACTTTCTGGTCGTATGCCATTGGTCTCCCCCTGCCCAGCAGTGCCATCCTGAGCTGGAAGTTCTGCCATGTGCTCCACAAGGTCCTCCGAGATGGTCATCCAAACGTAAGTTCCTTGATCTTCCCCCTTGTAGCTATTAACAGCATTTGTGAGAAGCCCAGATCTATGTTCTCCATCTATTTTTCAACGACCCGTTGATTTTTCTAGGTTCTCCAGGATTGTCAGCGATATCGAAGTAACATTCGAGAAACGGGAGATCTTTGGGTAAGTTCCAGATCTGCTTCTGCCTCTTTGAGAACTTTCAGATCTTAAATGGGTTTAGAAGACTAAGCTGAGACCTTTACCCAAATGTAAAGCGGGGCTGGGGGAATTCTGGGAGTTGAAGTCCACAGAGCTTGAAGTTGCAAAGTTGAGAAAAACACAGCATCCTATGAGACTAAGCTAGGACTTCCTTCAGTGCAGGCAAGGAGTTGAAAAACCGCACGGAAATAGATTTCGCCTCTCCAAATATATTTTTGGAATCTGATGCATTTGTGGTTTTCCTTTTCCAGGGCCACCTGCACGACCGTTACGGCCAGTTGGTGAATATTTACACCAAGCTTTTGCTGATCAAAATCTCCTTCCACGTAAAGGTAACTCACCGCAACTGTCATGGGTCCACACAGGTTGCCCAGCATCTGAATTTTGATCACAGGGATACTGTAGTGGTCACAAATGTGAAGAATGGGCATGTCACTTATTTCAGTGCCGCTGTTAATTTTGAACAGTCACTAAACGAGCAGTTGTAAGCCAGGGATTACCTATAGACAGTCCTTTTTCAATGAAGCCCACCAGGCTTGTGAAAAGCAGGATTCTGCCAGGTGACAACTGCTTAATTATAATAATAATAATAAAGTTGGAAGGGACCTTGGAGGTCGTCTAGTCCAACCCCCTGCTCAGGCAGGAAACCTTATACCATTTCAAACAAATAGCTGTCCAGTCTTTTCTTAAAAACTTCCAGTGTTGGAGCATTCACCGCTTCTGGAGGCAGGTTGTTCCACTGGTTAATTGTTCTAACTGTCAGGAAGTTTCTCCTTAGTTCCAGGTTGCTTCTCTTCTTGATTAGTTGACTAATTCTTGCTTTGTTTCCCACTGTAGCATCCACAGTTCCCTCCTAACCTTGAAGTCACTGACGAGGTCCTGGAAAAGGCTGCGGGAACAGATGTGAATAACATGTAAGTGCGTCTCCCATCTCAAGGCTTCCTTGGGTTTTTTTTTCTGAAAGCCCAACAGCTGTTTTTGCTCCTTGATGCCAAGGTAGCATCTCAAGAGCGAAAACATTAACTTCTTCCCCTCCTGGATCGGAATTTTGATCCTTGGGGGGCAGGTTTACGTTTTACTTCCTGGAGTAAAGATTGAGTAAGCCGGTTCTTGAACGAGCCTGGCTTCCCCCATTGACTTTGCTTGACAGAAAGTCACAAAAGGGGATCACATGACCCTGGGACGCTGCAACCGTCATGGGTACATGCCAGTTGCCAAGCGTCCGAATTTCGATCATGTGACCACAGGGATGCTGCCATGGTTGTGTGAAAAACGGTCCTAAGTCCCTTTTTTCGGTGCTGTTGTAATTTTGAAACGGCCACTAAGCGAACCGTTGTAACTCAAGGACTGCCTGTACATGGGAAGGGAAACTGATCGCTGCTCCTGTGCTCTTGGTTTAAAAATTCTCTGCAGCTTCCAGCTCACCGTTGAGATGTTTGACTACATGGATTGCGAACTCAAGTTAGCAGAATCAGGTAAACTGCCCTGAGCTTCGATGCTCTCTCTCTCCTTTCATTTTCTTTTTTTTCCCCCCTCTCGGTGCCATTTTTAAACCCAGGCGGAGACGTGAGCAGCGTTGCCAAGATTTCCTTTTTTTTTTTTTAAACGGGTTGAACAGAAGCTTTGTCTGCAGAAGTTGGCAGGGAGGACGTTCCTTGACAATCGCCCCCTGCTCAGATCTGCCCGTCACACTCTGTGCACAATGTACAAAAACGAAGCTGGTTTGGCTTTTCCGTTAAGGCGGCCCCGCTGCGGTTTTGCAGCCCGGTTGCGATAATTTATCGGCTTGTTCCGCAACCACCTTGCAAGGGCGGGCCCTCCCAGAGTCTTTTATTAGGCAAATAAAATATGTAACCCTGAAACAGACAGAGAGATGTTGGGCAAGGGTGCTGCTGTATAAATCGTGGGGGGTCGTCGGACTGAGGCATTGTGTTTTTTTTTAAAAAAAATCCCGTTAAGCGTCCCTGAATTTTGCATTTCTGCCCCTCGAAGCCAACGTCCTTTGGGTGAAACGGAACCATTGTTGACTTTGGCAAGCCCTTCCTATCCGTCCTGCTCTTTCTGAGCTTCCTTTGTGTGGAGCATCAGATAACGGCAAGGTTTGACGTTGATCGGTGCTCTTTTTTTCCCTTGCCAAGTTCTGTGGCTGTCACGTGACCTTGGCCTGGCCTCCCTGCGGGCACGGAAATGTATGCTCCGAGTTAATGGCAAACCTGTAATAACGTGGGCGGCATCTCGCTTTAAGCCAACCGTGTCGCAGCCTAAGTAAGCAAAGAGGGTTTCTTAGCAATAGAGAAACCGGTCAACGCTTGAATTGGCCAGACGCTCTTCTGTGACGGTTCTGGAACCCGGAATTTTAAAACGTTGTAGAGGTGGTGCCTCTGGCCTAACAGCTGGATCCACAAATCCATCTGCAAACTCTTGGCTGCTGCGTTGCATACTTTCCAGTTGGTGACGGGGGAAATTTTACCTCTGAAAATGGAAATGTGTTTATTTTAAATGATTTTGGAGGAGTGGGAGGGAAGTAGACTAAATGTATAGGTTGCACAAAGGCAGTGAGTGACCTTGGGCCAGACACCCTCTCTTAGCCCAACCCCCCTCACAGGATTATTGTTTTAGGGAAAAGAAGGAGGCAGTATTATAGATGTTTGAGTTATTTATAAAAACAATAAAGGCAGGATTAAAAAAATCTAATCAAGGAATAAATACATAAAATTCATGAGCTTCCGGCGTTGGTGATAATTGTACCTTCCCTCAACCAGTTCGGTTGGACAAGCATTTGTCTGAAATGGCCTAGGCTTTCCTGCTTGAGCAGGGAGCTGGACTAGAAGACCTCCAAGGTCCCTTCCAACTTTTCTGTTAGGTGGGATTGGTGCTTAAGGTGCAAATGGGTGTCCTTGGGTTGTTTGCTTTCGTATCCATACTTGCTAGGGGATTCTGGGAGTTGAAGTCGTAAAGTCGCTGAAGGCGAGAGTTCTCTCTCTTCCTCTGCTTACAGTCTTCAGGCAGCTCAACACCTCTATGGCCATCTCCCAGATGTCGGCCGTTCAGTGCCGGTTGGCTCCCCTCATCCAGGTGATCCAAGATTGCAGCCACCTGTATCATTACACCGTGAAGCTGATGTTCAACCTCCATTCGTGTAAGTGGATCTTCAGAGCACCCCAGTTCTGGCCCTAGCTGCAAGGGAGAACAGCTGTCGCATCCAGGACCCATCTGGGGCCTAAAAGTCCTGGATTCCGACATAGGCAGAAGCAGCAGAAGCTACAGAGAATAGACCATTGTTTGTCAACCTTAGCAACTTTCAGATGGGTGGACTTCAACTCCCAGAATTCCCCAGCCAGCATGGCTGGCTGAGGAATTCTGGGAGTTGAAGTCCACCCATCTGAAAGTTGCTAAGGTTGACAAACAATGGAATAAACTCTCCAAATTATCCTAGCCAAAATTAAAGCACAAAAATCTGCAACAGTTCGGGACATGTTCCGACAATCTTTTCTGCTCCTATCCTGCTTCTCTGCCTCTCCCCACTCAGCGTCTGGTCACGTGGAAATTGATCTGAATTGACTAACAAACTGGTAGGGCGCTCTAGAAAACATCTGCTGGGCTTTTGAGTCTGCCAAAGATTTAACACTTCCAGGGATGTCCGGTCCGTTTGCTGCAGATTCAGCAAAAGTCAGCCGGTTTTGCAGACTGCTCGGTGCAAGAGGAGAAATTACGATAAGTTGGAGAAGAAACTGGATTAGGGATTCAAGCTTCTCCTCTGTGTATCTGGCACCTCCCAGGATCCTTTGCAGAGCGAGCAGGAATTCCTGGCTGGGTGGGAAGGGTGCCTCGGAGGCAGGAAAGTTTGCAAAGAACAAGGTTTGCAATCACAACACAGGCGCCCGTTGAAAAACAATCCAGGCAGTGCCAGCCAGGGACCCCTGAGGGGACATTCCTGCTCCTGAGTCAACTGCTTGCAGCTCTTCCGTGGAGGAGGCAGCGCAGGATTTAAACTGATGCCTCCTTTCAAAGGATTTACTTAAGCTGGAGGGGTTTTGCTCAGACACCCCGTCTCTCATTGACGCCTCCTGAAATGCAGCTAATGGACAGAGAGGGCGACTTGAGAACGTCAATCTCCTTTGAGCATCCCGAAACCCCAGTTTTTAAAATCGGCCTGGATTTCTTATTATTTACAAAGAGTTGTTTGCTTCCCTCCCCCCCATCTCTGATTAAAAATGGCCCTGGGAAACCGCTTGAGGTCCATTCCTGTCCTTTTTGATTCTCGCTTGCTCAGGTTTGCCAGCCGACACGTTGCAAGGTCACCGAGACAGGTTCCACGAACAGTTTCGCAGGTAACGGAAAAAAAAACCCCTCCGTGTAATTTGTGGCTGCCAGGTGTGAACTCCCAAAACCTCCCAAGTGCTGTGTTAGGTATTCCCTAGCGTTTAATCGAATCGTGTCCTGGTTTTTTTTAAAAAATAATAATAACAGAAATATACTGCAAGAATATTGTGCGAATTGGGTTCCTTAAGAATCCTGTCTTAAAAAGACAGCCCATTGTATAACATGCAGAGTTAAAAAAATAAAATAAAAAGCAAATACAGCAACAGCAACATGAAGAATAGCCAGGAACGGTTTACCAATCCAGATTCCTGAGATCATGAGGCCTAGAAACTTGGCTGGTTTTATGAAACGCTGCACTGTGGATTAAATCGGGATTCAAGGAGAGAGGATGAATGTTGGTTACAATCAGGATAGATTTGTGGGTTGGGTTAACCTCTAAAGAACAGCACAGTAAGGACAGGATCAACAGGATCTAACTTTGCTAGATTCCTTATTTTTCAATTCACTTTTCTGCTCTGTTCCTTTAGGAAGAACAGACGCTTGTAAATAAAATACTTAACTGCATCCAGTAGTAAGCATGGTCGATTTCTTGGGAACATCTTACCCTCCTTTGACCCTCCTGGTGTTTTCTCCTTGTTAGCCTCAAGAACTTTTTCAAAAGAGCCTCGGACATGCTGTATTTCAAGCGTCTCATCCAGATTCCACGGCTGCCTGAGGTATCCTTTATTTTTCCTGCAAGAAAGAGGGCCAAACGCCTTTAATATGACTGTATCCCTGCCTGCAGGCATGCACGTGTGAAAGAAAACCCAAGCAAGGAGGTGTGAGGGAGGAAGCCTGCCAGTTTTCTTCACACAGGGTTGTCTGAACGGGGAGCCAATCCCGATACATTGATGATCAGTGGGGAAGGATATTCGGATGGATCTGATTTCCTTCCGAATGAAGGCGAATATACAGGTCTCAGGATAATGTTGCAGGATCCAATCTGGGTCGGTCACCAGGACCTGATGTTTTGTCTTCCGAGCTTTCAGACTCATGCTGGAGCCCATTTTCAGGGAATTTCTCTCTAGGTGTGTGTGTGTGTGTGTGCTTTGGGCTATTTTGTGTGTGGTATTTATGCGATGCCTGCTGTCCGCGGCTTTTTAGATGTAGATTGGGATATTGATGGCTTTTCCTTGTGTTGCCAATCCCTCGCCTCCTAAGTACTCGATAAGCTGGTGGTAAATCAGCACGCCCGTTAACTGACGAGGGACCCATTTCCCAGGCTTCAGATATTTCCCTGGCTGTTTTTGTACCCGCTCGTCCAACAATCTTAGTAGCTGCAAAAGTCAATGCATGTCCTTGTTCATTGCAGTTTGAGATTGCCAATGAATGTGGGTCTCCTTCCTCCCACAGAACCCCCCAAATTTCCTGAGGGCGTCCGCCCTGGCTGAACATGTCAAGCCGGTGGTGGTAATTCCAGAAGAAGCCCCCGAAGACGAGGAGGCGGAAAACCTGATTGAGATCAGCTCAGCTCCATCCGTAGAGCAGCAGGTGAGATGCAGGTGCTCAGTCGGACCATTCGGAAGTGGGCGACTGGTGCAAACTCTCCCCTTCCAGTTGGGGCTCAGCCCCATGGTTTTTCCATTTCCTCAGCTTTGGAGGGCATAACATGCTTCTGAGCATGGGCAAAATACCACAGCTACCTGCTTGCTCACAACAGCTAGAGCTCTCCGTAATTTTGTTTTTGTTTTTTTTTACAAAAATCTGCACATTTGCAATTCGTCAAATTTGGCAGCTTGTTGTTTTATTTCTTTATTGGGGACAGTTTCTTGAATCGAACAACTTTTAAGATGGGTGGGCTTTAACTCCCAGAATTTTTCTTTTCTTTTTGTAGAATGTGCCAGATATATTTGAGCAGACTTTCGGGCCGCCCAACGGACTAAAAGATGACAGGTATTTTATCAGCAAAACCTCGGTCACCTTTTAGTTAATAAAAACAACAACCCTTAAGCTATCTAGTGCTTGGGATTCCCAAAGTAAAAATAATTTTAATAAAAGTGTGGTTTTGGATGGTTGGTGACAGAAGAAACCCAGGAGAAAGGTAGAATATGTATATGTCTTTAACAATCTTTTAAGGCAGTGTTTCTCAACCTTGACAATTTTAAGGCATGTGGACTTCAACTCCCAGAATTCCACAGCCAGCATTGCTGGCTGTGGAATTCTGGGAGTTGAAGTCCACATGCCTTAAAATTGTCAAGGTTGAGAAACACTGTTTTAAGGTGATATTATACATGATAATGGCCAGCTTCATTCCTTTGACAGTCAA
Source organism: Protobothrops mucrosquamatus (assembly GCF_001527695.2). Taxonomy (NCBI): domain Eukaryota; kingdom Metazoa; phylum Chordata; class Lepidosauria; order Squamata; family Viperidae; genus Protobothrops; species Protobothrops mucrosquamatus. The sequence continues at coordinate 44,741 of NW_015386539.1, forward strand.
AAGGTACTCTTTAGAGACAGGAGGGAGTATGACTTAATGGAATTGCAGGATTTATAAATATACCAAAGAATCTTTAGTGAAAAACACTGGAAATCTAAGCAGGAATACCTGGCTATCTGATGGGGAAGTAGGGGAAAAGAAAGACCAACTTGAAAAACCCAAAGCAGCAGATCGGTTTTGCGTACCGCTAATGCAATGTGTTGTTCTTTTAATCTTCAGAGATCTGCAAATCGAAAATCTGAAGAAAGAAATTGAACTGCTTCAGACAGAACTAGAGAAGATTAAGCTGGAGGTCAGTCTGGGCTCAACTGTCATCCTAAGTCAAGGACTACTGCACTTCTCGGTCACTAGAAAGTCCCCATATCTGTTGAAGTATTTCTTGAAAGGACAGTTCTTTGGAGTTGTTTGACTGAAGGAACTCGGGAGGAAGGTGGAATGTGACTTTGGTGTTTCTGGGGAAGGGGTGGCTTGTTTACAGCTACCTGTTTTCTCTCTCCAGGCTCAAAGGTACATCACCCAGCTGAAGGCTCAGGTGAACAGTCTGGATGCCGAGGTGGAAGACCAGAGGAAGCAGAAGCAGAAAGCCTTGGTGGACAACGAACAGCTCCGGGATGAACTGGAGAAGCTGCAGAAAGCAAAATTTGAAGGAGATAAGAACCATGGACTCTACTTGGAAGCAGAAAGTAGGTGGGGGTGCCAGGGAGGGAGAGAGGGAGGGAGGGAGGGAGGGGAAGGGACCCTGCTTGATCATTTAGCTCTGCTCAGAATGGCCAAGGAGTAATCAATAAATCTAGAGAACGTCCCAGCACACAAATATTCTCAGTTCTGATTGGTAAGCAGTGTCCCCAAGTTTGAGAATGTCCGCTGGCTTGTTGCAATGATCAGTTGGATTATATGATCCATCAAGTTGTTGTCAGCTGTTAGCAACCACCAAGGTAGATGTTCTCCACGACAATCAGTCTTTAACTTTCAAGACTTTCAATGATTCACCACTGAATCAACACAGTGAGTCCATCCTTCTTGCTGTTGGTTATCCTCTTCTTCTCTTTTCTTCCCCCTTTCTCAACATCAGAGCTTTCTCCAGAGAGCTGGGACTTCATATCATGTGTCCAAAGTGGGAGAACTTGAGCCTGGTCATTTGTGCCTTGACTGAGAAGCCTGGGTGTCAGAGGGCTCCTTCAAATGATTTATCATGGTTTAATAGACCAAAGTAATGTGCCAGTATTCCTCTCTTTGGCAGAGAAAGCCAGCACCACCGAAATCCGCTATACCAAGCTGAAGGAGAAGCACAACGAGTTAATCAACACTCACGCGGAGCTTTTGAGAAAGGTAATGGTGCCCATGTTGAGGGGGGACACCTCTGTGGTCATAGTTAAATGTCTCCCTCACTCAGTGAGTTTTCTTCCAAGACTATAAAGTAAAAGTAAGAGGAAACCATGATTTGTCTCTTATGAGGTCCTTTCCCCAATATTATAAACCAAGGGTAAGAGGACACCATGATTTGTTTCTTGCTTGGCCAGATTCCTTTTTCTTCTCAATCCTTTCTTCAACTCTGAATCTTTCCCCCCCTCCCCCCAGAACGCAGATACTGCCAAGCAGCTGACCGTCACCCAACAGAGCCAGGAAGAGGTGGCCCGGGTCAAGGAACAGCTGGCTTTCCAGATGGAGCAAGTCAAGCGAGAGTCAGAAATGAAGGTAGGTTACTGTTGGGATGGGACACTTTGGGTCAAAGTCATCTTCTTCTTCTTTGGACAAGGCTGCAACTCCTTCTCTTTAAAGTCTGAATGCAGAACTGGTCTTGGAACATAATTTTGGCCCCTTGGAAACCCCGTAATAGGTTTTGTCTCTTGGGTTTTCCTGCAGTTAGAAGATCAGATACTTCAGGTGGAACAGATGAAGACAGAGCTGGACTCCAAAGCAGACGAACTGACTCAGCTCCAGCAGTCGCTCAGCCATTCTAAGCAGGTATTCGGCCTAAGGAGGAGATTGTATGGACAGGAGGGTCCTATTTTCTGCAGCCCTGTCTGAATTTTGAGATACTTTTTTTACATGTCTTCGCTTGTTTATAGTTTTCTAGCTTCGGATGCTGTCTTCAACACACGTGTGGCCTAGAATAGCTAGACTAAAACCTTGAAATGCATAGAAGTGAGTTGAAAGAAAGGCAAGCCTGTTGTAGAGACCAAGGACCCATTTCCGTAAACGTTCATCTTAAATCTGCGTTTGTGAGGTCCTACTTAGTTTGCTCTCAGGATGGAACAGAGGAAAGACCTTCTCCACGTAAATAATGTGAAGAGAGGGTGTGAGAACTCTTCAAGCAAGGAACCAGCGTGTGGAACTCTTTCCCGTGTGATCTGCAGGTTGGTTCGGACCTCAACAGCCAGTTGGACGCCCTTCAAGCCGAAAAGGAGGCCCTGAGGAAATCGGTCAACGAGAAGGAATGTGAGCTCATCTCAACTAAGGGCCTGATTCAAGAGAAGGAGCTGCTGTTGAGCCAGGAAGCCGAGAAGAGGACGAAGGAAGTGCAGGAACTCCAGGAAAAGTTGGTAGAAAAAGTACGGAGGAGAAACATTGAACTTGGGGGTGGGATTCCCTCTCCCACATCATTGGGGAAGGCGAGAGGGAGTCAGCCCGGGATGGAAGGAGGGGACCAGCACGTCCTCCTGACTTTCCTTGGACTCATATCCAAATACCTGGTCGTGTAATGTGTAAACATACTTGCTCATCCATGTTTTGGGTCCGTCCCACAGAGAAGTCACGAACAGAACCTGCAGCAGAAGCTCTTGGACGACCAGTTCCGAATCTTGCAAGGGACAATCAAGGAAGCCGAGAGCATCATCCAGGATGCCGTGGCCAAGTTGGACGACCCCCTGCATATCCGGTGCACCAGTTCTCCAGGTGGGTCCTGAATCCTTGCTTGAAGAACTTAAACCCTTAAAAAAAAAAGAGAGAGAGAGAGAGAGAGAGAGAGAGAGAGAGAATAAGGTGTTTCATTTCCTTCCAAATCTAGCCTCAGGCTGCCTTGAGTCAGAACCAGGGACATGCAGGTTTTCGTCTCCTCCCAAACCACATTCTTTGTCCTTAATTTCTTCTTTGCAGATTATCTCGTCAGCCGCACCCAGGCAGCTCTGGAATCGGTGAATGCCCTGGAGAAGGGACACAAGCATTATCTAGGCAACATGGCCGGTAAGACGTGTTGAGTTTTCTCCCCGGTTTCCTTACCTCGAGCTTTGAGATTGGAAGCTTTGCAGATATTGCAAGCAAGCAAAAAGAGTTCTCAAACTCATGTTTTCCTCCTTTTTTGGGGGGGGGAGTTCTTCTTCCTAGTTCCTCAAACTATGGAGCTAGTCAGTTGATAAGACACAGCATGTGAGGATGTGTAGCTAAAGCTTCAGACCAGGTTTAAAGTGAGGACCATGGTTTCTTGTACAAAGAAATCCCTACCAATTCAGGAACCAGGAACTTAAATATAAGCTGGGCTTAGATCATCTGAGGAAGTCCTACATGAAGTCACCAGGAGGTTCACTCATGGGGAGGGATGGGGACAAAGCTGGGACTAGCATCTTCTCAGTGGCATCAAGTCTTATGAAATTCTCTCCAAATAGATTTTCATTCTGTCTTCTGTCCAAAAACAGTTTGATGGTGTAGCTGTTTGTGGCACAGCAAACACTCTAAAACTAGCAGTTTTTAAACATGGCCAATGTCCCTTTTGTGTTTAGTTTTCATTTGTGCACCTTTTGATTTAAGCACTGTTGGTTTGGGTTGGGTTAAAGCAGTGTTTTCTCAACTTTAGCCGCTTTAAGATGGGCGGACTTCAACTCCCAGAATTCTATGCTGGCTGGGAATTCTGGGAGTTGAAGTCCACCCATCTTAAAGTGGCTAAGGGGGCCAAACACTGCCATAAAGGAAGGGCAACAGGAGGACAACCAACTCCAGAGAAAGTTGGTCTCCATCTTCCTTGAATGCAACACACTTTTGGAGTCATCTACCTCCTCACCATCCCTCTCCATTCTTGTTCTTTGTCTCAGATGCCTCTGGACTGGTTGCTGCGTTGGCTCAGTTTGCCCATCTCACGGCAGACGCCATCGTGAACGGCAGCGCCACATCCCATCTTGCTCCGACGGATCACGCTGACAGTGAGTAGGGCGTGGAAAAGGCTTCACCCCACCCCCACCCTGATAAGATAGAAGACTGGAAACATCAACCTCCGTGGTGCCTAAAGTGATCCAATCCACAAGATATATTAGCTGTGTTCCTCAGATCTTTGGTCTGATATGATTTTTGATCCTTGTATTAAGGGCCAAGCCCTCCTAGGGTCTTCCAAAGATGTAACTTCCTTCAAAAGGTTGACTGACTTCCCTGTCTATGTTTTTAAAGCTTCCTGAAATGGCCTCAGTGTTGGAACCAACTAAATCTTGGTTTTTCCCTGGTCCAGAATTGACAGAATCCTGCAGAGACTGTGGGCAACACAGCCTGGACTACCTGAACAAACTCAAAGATAAACAGTCTCTCCGAGAAGCAGATGCTGCAGACCTGAGGACAACTCTGCAGAGGCTATTCCAGCTAGGACAGGTGAAGAGAGAATGGAAGCCCACCAGGAGAAGTTCTCCATGAGGAATGTTGGGCGCCAGTGACTTCGTTGCTTGCTTTTCACCATTGACTAAACTCTTGAAGCTTTCTTAGACCAGAGTTCTCCTCAGAAGCCTCAATCAATTTTTCTTTTCTTCTTTGGGGGGGTTAGGAACTGAGACCCAAAAGTTTGGACATCCGGGAAGAAGAACTGGGTGACTTGGTTGACAAAGAGATGGCCACCACTTCTGCAGCAGTTGAAGATGCAGTCAGAAGAATAGAGGTGGGGCTAACTTGACCGGTGTACTGTTTGTATCACTCCTTGATTTAAAGAGTTTAAAAGGGATTGGACATATTGGTTTGTGCAAGTTAAGCTCTAGCATGGTTTAACTTTGGTGTTTGTTGTGGGAACGCAATCATTTGCAGATTCTGATAGCAGCATCTACACCTGATTATGTGGTGCCAAGAAGCATCCCCCAGCCTTGCAGTGATCCAACTTGGTCCTCCTTAGCTGGAGATGAACCACTTTGGATCTATTGGCTGGCCAAACTCACCTTCTGTCTTCCGTTTCTCTACAGGAAATGATGAATCAAGCCAGAGTAAAAAGCTCTGGAGTGAAACTAGAAGTTAACGAAAGGTAAGCTGGTGGCAGGGATGAATTTAACACAACTAAAAACCCAGGGTGTAATTTTCCAGGAGGTTTGCATGCTGAATCTGAAACCACCAGATTCTGTCTTAAAGTCTCAGATTAAGACAGATTTGAAGTCACCAGAGCCAGGAAAGTCCTTAATGGAAACTTCTGGAGAAGATGGGCCCAGACCCATTTCTTGCTAAAAGAGAAGTACCCTAGCTACTATACTTAATACATTCTCTAAAATGTTTATAATAAGCTCATATTTCAAATTCCTACAAACCCTACCTCGTGAAGGCCTGTTGGGGGTAACCGATCCATTCATCTGCTTACAACGTGATTATTTTGAGGTGAAACCCTCACCCTTCTCATCTGTTGCTTCAATGGGTGACTTTGTACATAACATTGTCATTTCAAGATGCGTAGACTTCCATTCTGGGAGATAAAGTCCACACGTCATAAAATCCCTAAAGTTTACCAATGCTGCTTTGGAGAAACCCCAACAGATTTAAAAATATTTTCATTTGAGTGTGCACAGATGCGGTTGCTTTACTATCTTTGCAAGTGATGAGTGTTCGACATCCTTTAGTGGGGGTCAGATTTTGCGTTGTGACTTGGCTTACAAAAAGAATGACTTCCAAACGCGTAGGCTTCATCGTTCTAACAGTGTTGTCTTAATTTGTTCCCCACAGAATCCTGAATTCCTGCACAGATTTAATGAAGGTGAGTGACCGCAATCATTAAAAATACTTCCATTTGGGATACATGGCAAGAAATTTCCTTGCTGCCTACTTTTGGTCAGACCTGTGGATAGCTGGAAACCCAGCTATCCACAGGTCTGACCATGATAGAAATTGCTCAGAATTCAACGAAATTCTTCTGCTTTTTTTGTCTGCTTTCAGGCTATCCGGCAGCTTGTATTGACCTCCACATATTTGCAGAAGGAGATTGTGGAAGGCGGAAGGGTGAGGAGACCATTTTTTGTTGCTGTTATTTTTAAAAAAATTAAAGAATGGAGAAAATTAAATATTTGGGGAAAGACTGTGGATTGACTTTATCAGCTGCTGGAGTCGGTCTCTCTCTGCCATTTTTCATTACACTTTTTTGCTTGATTGTGACATTTCAAGCAGACTCCTTCCCTCCTCCTTGGGATCCTAGAAAATCCATTATTGTAGCTATTGTAAATTTGAGATAGATTAGAGCTTGTTGAGACTCATGTCTTTTAAATTCCCACCATGGATCCTTTTCTCCGGATTTATTTTGCTCTTGCGAGTCCGTACAACGCAATCATAAAATACATTTCTTCTCTTCAACGCTAGGGGGCAGCAACACCCCAGGAATTTTACGCCAAGAACTCCTGTTGGACGGAAGGGCTGATCTCGGCATCCAAAGCTGTGGGATGGGGAGCAACTCAGCTCGTGTAGGTATCTGGATCGCCTCTCGGCTTTCTTTCCCTGCCTGGCTTGTTTCCTCTGACACAGCTTACATGCATTTTTCCTTTTTTCGCATCAGAGAATCTGCTGATAAAGTCGTCTTGCACACCGGCAAGTACGAGGAGCTGATTGTCTGTTCGCACGAGATTGCAGCTAGCACAGCTCAGCTCGTAGCCGCCTCCAAGGTAAAGTGGTCCTCAAAGAGAAACAGCTGCAACCTCTGGATTGTTTCTTTGTTGTGAAGTTTCTGTTGTTGGAAGGGATCCGAAGCACATATTATTCTTCCCAAAGCATTAAAAGGGAGTTATTAAGAAAATGCATAGGGCTGCCCAACTCATTGTCAGCGACTCTGAGCAGCTTACAGAGATAAAAACCTAATACAAAACAATAAAAAGCGATAACTCCCTATGTCCCTGGTGACAACGGTTGATCAAATAAGCCACTTGATGGGCTCCAGCCCACTCTGGGGTCCCTAGGCCCATTGGCAAAACCAGGTCTTCAGGACCTCCCGAAAGAGTGTCAAAGTGGGAGCCAATCTTATCTCTGCAGGGATGATGTTCCGTAGGGCAGGAGCCACCACTGAGAAGGCCCTGTGTGGTCCCACTAGAATAGATGGACCTCCCCTTAGAGGGGGGATCCATAGCATTCCTAGCCTCCCTGTTCTGGTGGGTGAGGTCGATGTAACCAGAAGAAGACAGTCCTTCAAATAAATTATTGAGGTTTTGGGTGGGGTGTTTGGTTTTGGATGCCAGGTCAAAGCGGAGAAGCACAGCAGGAACCTCAGCAAACTCCAGGAATGCTCGCGTACCGTCAACGAGATGGCAGCTAATGTCATGGCGTCTACCAAGTCCGGTCAAGAGCAGGTAGAAGAGAAAGGTGAGACTTGGTGGGTTGGCAGGTTTCCCATCTGTACTTCAATTTGGCTGATTGGCAGTGTTTCCAGTCTGGGCAACCTCATTGGCTGGAGCAGGAAATCCTGGGCTCTATTTTGGTTGTTAAGTGAGGACTAACTGAGACTTAAATTGTGGTTTTATTTAGGGTGTGTTAGACAAAATTCTGTAAGGCTGGATCTGTGAGGATCACAGCTTTATTTTCAAGAAGGAAATAGAAATTCCTGGCCTGCAGGCTTGGTCCATGATTTTGTAGAGCAAATGGCCTGGAGATATTGTTGGAGAGAGACATGGTGAGGTTTTATTTAGACAAAAGTTGGGGGTGAAGAATTGTGGAATGTCCAAAATTGCAGAATAGGGCAAGCTTTCCATTTCTGCTACGACTGCAGAACATCTGGAGAGATTTGGTCATGATCACATCTGAAATGAACATCTTCTTTGCTCTTCCAACCAGACACCATGGACTTCTCCGGGATGTCCTTGATCAAACTCAAGAAAGAGGAGATGGAGACCCAGGTAGGTATCGTGCGAATGTGGAATTTCTTAATAGAAGTATTGGAATTTAATTTCATTTTTGAAGAAGCACATCCCTAAAAGGAAGGTTTGGCTAAAGCAGTGATGTTGAGTTTCTCAAGGCTGTTCAGTTCTCTGAGTAGAGATGAGAACTTCTGAATGTAGCACCTCTCCGCAAAGGTGGTGGTCCAAGAAGACTTCCACCAGCATAACCCTTTCTGATAACAACCCAACTGCAGATTCTTGTGTTAACCGTAGCACAAGGTTGGGGTTCTCTCTAGGACAGGGTTGGCCAACTTTAAGACCTGTGGACGTCAATGCCCAGAAATCTGGGAGTTGAAGTCCACAGGTCTTAAAGTTGGCCAAGGATGGACACCTAAAGTTGGCCTAGGAGAACAAGTGGTGGATATCAGACCAAGAAGATCCTATCTTTTGCAGGTGAAGGTTCTAGAATTGGAAAAGACACTGGAAAACGAGAGGCTGCGTCTTGGGGAGCTGAGGCGGCAGCATTATGCCTTGGCTGGTCTTTACACCGAGAACGTGGATGGAAAGAAGCCCACGATCGCTCGTAAGCCAGCATCCTTGCAGAGGCCTGCCATGGCACAGAAACCAGGTCCAAGCAAGTCGGACTGTGAGGTGAGCATAGGGAGGGGCCCCTTAACCCCACCTTTAGCATGGGCAGAAGGGAGGGACTATATCAGACCAGCCATAATTCTGGGCCTTTTCTCCCTGGAATTTGGTTTCCCCCCCCCCCAATGATAGCTTTTTGCAAAAAATTGTGGGTTGTTTTTTTTTTTGCTACTTCTCTTTTTCAGTTGGCACAGGATGGCATCTACCAAGCCCACGTGGTTAACTTCTAGGGCAAAGCCAGCCAGCAGCTGAGCAGAGTAGAAGCCAGGGCCAGGAAAACTGGGGGTCCAGCTTCTAATTCTGCCCACCCTTGAGGAATTCAGTTCTTGGATCTGCTGGTTTTTCACCGGTACCCTCAAAACATCATAGGTTTTTGATGGAGGACTAAGATGTCAGCACCCTTCAGTCTTTGTACGGCATTGAGACATTCCGAACCCTTTAAACATCTGTGTTTTAAACAGATACCAACTGGATCACCCTTGCCTTCCAGCACCAATTCTGAAAGGTCTCTTCTGCCCACTGCCATCTAGGAGAAGGCAGATCCCATACAGGAAAAGGAATTAAGTGCTCGCTGATAATTATTTATAAGCAATAGGAATCATTTGGGAAATTTCGAGTAAATATTGGTGTATCTATTATTCTACCAAGATGTTTTAAAAAGAAATGTGAATTTCTGTGGCTACTGTCGTCGGTTGTCTAGATGGTCCTTTGTAGTATTTTATGCTGAGATCTGAAGCATATAAAAAGGGAGGGGGATGGAATTAGAGATTGCATAGTACATATTTAAGGACTGAATTTATACAGAGGAGGAAAAAAAACAAACCCTCAGTGGTTTTCAAATCCCTTCAGCCAGTGCTTCCCAAACCTGGGTGAAATTACCCCAAATTAGCTAAAAGTAGTTTTGTTTTCTTTGGGTAACGACACACATTCCCCATCACAACAGGGAGATTTAAATTGAGTTAAAAGGTTGCCCAGTGGGCTTAAAAGTCTCCCAAAGTATTCCTGACAAAATGAAAATCAAGGAAATGACCAATTGGTTGAAATGACCAATATCGGTCTGTATTCTTTTTTATAATACAGGTAGTTCTCGGGTTTGTGCCCAATCGTTCAGCCACCGTCCCAAGTTACGACGGAGCTAAAGGAAGGGAACGAATTTGCATAAGATTTTCTGATAAGCGGTTTTTTTGGGGGGGGAAGGGGTAATGAAGGAAAAAGGTTGGGAAGCACTGCCTTAAACTCTCGCTTAGGAATACCGTGCAAAAAAGAAAGCCACCCCACTTATTTCAGTAACTGAAATTTAGAGGGGGGGGGCTTCTTTGCAAAGGAAAGAGACTCAGATATGGGAACTGTTCTTAACCAAATCTTTACAATTAAAACATTTTCGCTTATTAAAATGATTTAGCTGAAACTGGACTGTGTCATTTTTTTTGGGGGGGGGGTGTCATTGTCTGGGCATGAAAGTTTTGTTTATTAATTCACTCTTATTTAGTCTGCTGCCAGTGCTCGAAAAAGCTTCCAAGGCACGGGTGTGGGTTCAAACTGGGGTCCTCTCCTCCTAATGGGATCACCCTGATGACTGTTATTAAGCAACTGGCTAGGGGTCCTTCGTTCTGAGTTTGTTTTCTTGCAGACTAGGTAGCATCATCAGTGCTGCAAGCAAACGCCACTCCCTTTTGCCACTGATGATGTTACCTAGTTGGGTCATGAAACGTCTGCAAGAAAGCCACCAGGCACACAGACCATCAAGAACTCCTCATTTCAACCCTGAGCTACAAAAATTCTCCTTTATTGCCAACTGGCTGACTGGGGTTGCAGATGGGGTAGGATTGTCTTCTCAGCATAGGAAGCAAAGCAAGTTTTCTCCTGGGACCTAAATAGCCATTATCTCTTTCTTCCAGCTGTACCGGTTACCAAAGGATTTTATAGCTAGAAAATAAAGCAGCTTCTGACTCTTTTCATTTCTGTTCAGATGGCCAAGCAAGAATCTGATTTACGGGGCTAAATTCTGGATAGAAAGAAGTTCTGTTTGTTTTCTCACATCTAATTTTTTTTTTACCCATTGATCATCTTTATTAACCCATTGACCACCTTGACTGTGCAATGTTAGAAAATATCAGATGATTGCTATTTGATATAGGCCCGCTAAGATGTTTCGTTAAGCAGTGTTTCTCAACCTTAACAATTTTAAGGCATGTGGACTTCAACTCCCAGAATTCCACAGCCAGCATTGCTGCCTGTGGAATTCTGGGAGTTGAAGTCCACATGCCTTAAAATTGTCAAGGTTGAGAAACACTGCGTTAGTGTATAGAATGGCCATCTGAATTTCTAGCCTTGAAATCCAATTAAGCGTTGTTTTGCTCCATTTTCTTACAAAATCAGGCCAGCCCAAAAGCAGCACAATTACATAAGCTGGCTACCGTTCTCTGATGGTTGAAATCAGATGGATAGTTGGAGGACTCAGATCTCGACCACAGACAGCCAGCATGCTGCAAGAGTTTGAGAATCGAAACATTCAGGTTTCTGGTTCAAAAAAACCCCCAGCAATGTCTGTTTGTACAAAATTTAGGATTTTCTTTTAATGAGTAATCACTGCAACCCCAAAATTTGTTTCTATAAAACAGCAATTCTACAAGAAAAAGGGAACAATTGTCAGCCCGGAGGCTGGCCTTGGGATCACAATCTTAAAGTTGTACAACCAAGTTGAACAGGTGTGATACATTAGAAGTCTCAAAAGCAAGGAAGATGAAGTTTGTCGGCATCTTAGGCACATTTTGGAGGCTATAGAGATCTCATTGTAGTCCAGAACTTGCTTGTTCCGACATAAAATGCTAAATCGCTGATTTGAGCACTGGAAAACTATCCTGCTGTAGGATTTTCAAATGGCCTTAAATGGCCTTTCTCTTTACCTCCTTTCCTAGGACAGAAATAGTCCAATTCAGACTTGAGAACAGATCTTGCTTACCTACCAGGAAATAAACTGGTCTGCAGATTTGATGCTAGAATAAAGGCTAACCAACAAAATCTGTTCATGTTTTTCCACAATGCAAATACTAATCAAGATAAAGGCCACTGCTAACGCCAGTCCAGATTACCGAGACATTCCACACCGCCACAAACTTCCCTCTCCAGTTGTATACTTTTGTAGGGGAAAAAAAGGGCAATTAAGACCACAGTATAAAATTGCAGCTATTTTCCTTTTGGATAATCCCGTTAGGGAAAACATGGCTTCTTATGCTTCAAATGCAGTTGGCTATTTTTTTTAAAGGGCCGCTTTAAAAACAGGACTCGCGTAAACAAAACTATTGCAAACCTTCTTATCAAAAGTGAGTAACTTTCCACCCTGAGCACAAAGAGGAAATAATTCTGTGTTAGGCTGTTGAAACTGCTTTCCGGAAGCAGCGTGGCTGGTTCTGTGTTTAAGAACAATGTCTTTGAAGGTAGCTTAAAGTCGTCACCAGGTCCTGGAAGTGGTAAGGCTGAAGTACTACAGGGCAAGGTTATAACTTCACTGATACTGGCCTATTGCTCCTGACAATCAGTTCCTAGACCGAATGACCACTGGGGAAAAAAGTCTGCTTGATGCTTCTGTCCATCACATCTTGATTACCTGCAAAAAGTGGCTGGCTGCTGGTGTAAACTTACGGAGCAAGAAATAGAGGTAGCAACCTATTTGCTACGGTTTGCAACAATCTCTGTACCATCCCTACGATCTCAGCTGGCGTTTGGGTTTCCTTTTTTTTCCTCCAAAACTCAGATTCTGGCTCGACAGCTTTTCTCGCCTGTCATTAAGCAAGAGCTGAAGATCCGTTCCTCTTCTAATATTTTTCAACCAGCCCTTTAACATTAATATAAGCAGGAATACCCGCAATTAGCAATGACCTTCACCAGCTTCAATCTCGCTGTTTATTGTTTAGTTTTGCATAGCCCTGGGTCCAAAAGATTGCCACCCTGATTTAACGTGGCCTTTCCTCTAGATCTCCCAGCCAGCTTGAAAAACTCCTACCACGAGACCAAACTTCTCTTTCTCTGATAAAAAAAAAAACCCTATCAGCAAAAACCAAAGATCTGCCTTTCCTACCATAGACAAATGGATACCATCATCCCTTTCCTCCCAAACTCTCGACATGAAAAAGAGGAACTGTAAAAAGAATTTCTCCCTGACAAAATTCCACGCAGTGGTTCTAAGGCACGGGTTAGCCCTTCGCCCAGCGTTAACGCGCCGTACAAAATTTAGGCGCATCACAGCTGTAGCAGCCTCTGCCAAAAGGTCTCTCTGCACAATGATTATATTGTTTGGAAAGTCAATGAGTAGCACATATTTTGGGAAGGAGGAAGAGACTGTCTTAACAGGAACACGATGATCAGAGAGCAAGAAAGGGATCTGTAAAATTCATACATTCTCCTTTCCTTGGGAAGTTCAGACATTCCCGCTGCTGATGTGCGAGAACTGGAATTCAGCATGTGTGATCCTTGAGACATTAAGCACCTGAGAACGCCTCCAGGATCTGACCAGTTGTCTGTAAATGTATCTTGCTGCATCGGCTACACAAGGGTGGCCAACGAGACATTTCTTCCTAAAAACTAAAGCCGCTCTTCTAACGTTGGAGAAACATCCAGTTAATGTTGCTAATCTGCAGTGCTGGAAGAACAACAGATGCATGACAGAGAGACTTTTGAGTCACGCTTTTGCTCAATTAAAAAAAAAAAAAAGGAAAGAGGTGGGAAGTCACAACCGAGAAATGCCAAGAAATGGCTGCGAGGCCTGTTCTCGATTCTGTTTTTAAAAAAAAAAAGCGTGATTGTGCGACACCCTGAAAGACGAATGCAAATGGCATCAAGACTCATCTTTGTGACTTAAACTGCCAGGACTCTGAGAGTTTTGCAAGTCACCCAAAGCTTAAAAGGCACATGACTCATCTGCTCAAGCGCACCCAACTGGTTGAGACACATCCGAAAACGGTCCTTGAAGCTTCGGCTTATGATTCTCTCCGACGGCAGATCCTGCAAGTGGTTTTCCCAGCATCAGACGTCTTTTGGGGCACCCCAGCCCCTCCGAGGGCTGTCCCTGCTAGGAACAACTTTGTGTAGGACGTGTAGGGGCAGGCTCTCTGGAGGGAATCAATTTACAGAGCCGTTTAACAAGCTCTGGAATTAGAAGCTTTGCGTGCCTCACATGCAGCTCACGTTGCGGAGAAACAAAGCAAGGGATACCGTGAGTGCCGAGTGATACTTGCATACCTTTACCGTCTTTTTAAGGAATAGAAATGCTTTCCTACTTTTTTTCATAATTGCCCACATCTTCAGGGGTAGAGCAGGCTCTGGCTGGCTTGGAGCTACCAGTCTTGGCAGAGAAAATCTCAACATTTTGAATTTAGAAGGATCATTCTAGCCCAAGAGAAGGAAATCTGCCCTCTAAAATGGCAATTTGCAGATGGCCTTACAAGCGTAGAACGGCTTGATTAATGACAAAAGAGTATAACCCAAATTTTGTTTAACCTTTCAACCTAAGCTGATGCTCTAAAAGAGTTATTCTGGAATCACTTAGAAAAAGTACTCAGAAGAGCCACGGATGTGGTGTGACAGACCAGGGTATGGTTAAGTAAACATGGTAAATTAGCTTCAGTCACCATGAAGGGGACAGGAATTAGAGAGTCCTAAGAAGTGACAAGCAGGAGGAAAAAAAAGCTGGAATGGATGCATCAAGGTCTCTGGGTTCTTCCAGAAAGATAAATCAGAGGACTTTCTGCATTAGCAGAAAATCAAACGGCAACAGAACCCGATAATGGATACAGTGTTCTCACAACTTCACACCTGTGTTTCTCACAGCGCTCTCTACCCCTTGTTATCACCCTCTTCAAATACCTTTCGGTGTGAAGCTGCCCCCCTCCCTTTTTTTTCTTTGCAAACATGATTGTGGCAGCACCAATTTCAGGGAAGTGTTGGATGACATACATATATATAAAAACTAACCTATTTAAGAACAGGTCTCATGTAGACCTCTGCTGCAAATCAGACAGAGAGATGCTTTAAGACACTAGCTCAGAGATGGATGCTCCAGTTAACTAGGAAACACGACTTTCAACCTGTTTTTCTGAACATGTGAATTTTTCACACCAGGTTATATACCTGATTTTCTTTTTTAAAAAAGCCAATAACCTCTTTACCTTGAGAAATTCCTTTTTTGTTTGTTTGTTTGTTTGTTTTGGAAGAGCATAGTTTCTGAAGCATACAAACAATTTGTAGAGGAAAGGTGAAGGGGGGGAAAAAGAGACACTTTTTTGCCCCAATCTGAAGTAGACACGAGGTTTCCAGATATAGGATAACTTTGGTTTAGGATTAAGGAATAGGAATATAAAGCTGGAGGAACTAATTGGCTAAGATAGAGACAGGCATTAAGTCAAGCTTGGACCCTTGAGTATTTCTGGATTCACAGACCCATTAAAAGCCAAGACTTTCTAGAACCCTGCTAGGAAAATATGTCAGAGACACACAACCCTCACCGCAAGCAAGAAGTCGTGAATGGATGTAGGGTGAAAAGAGGTACAAGAAGCAGAAGGACAATATTTGCTCCAGTGGCATGGAATTGTATATTCCTGACTTACCCTCATCAAGAGCAGAGATCTAAAGTCCCAATTGCTATTTTTTACATCCTGAGGTTTTCACGGGTGCAAAATAGCTGATTTTCCCACCCTCGGCCACTGAAAATTGGCAGCCTGTTGCTCAAATGGATTGGATTACATTAGTGGGGAAACAAACTCACACACACCCCCAACTGCAGCTAACACAAAAATTTGCTAACTCAGAACCACAAGCTCACTAGCTCCTTAAATGTCTTTTTTGTGCCACCAGCACGAATCTCTGTTTTGCCATTTTGGTGAGAGTCTGTTCGCAGAACATATATACTCAAAAGCTACCGTCCCGGGATTAGAACTGGGTTTCGTTTCTGGATTTTTTTTTTTCTTTCCAAATCAAGGAATAAAAAGAACTTCAGATCTCCTGGGAAGTGGCCTTCACGCCACAATGGCTGGATTCTCCTTGGAAGAACAAGGCAAGTCTGCAATGGAAGCATTTCGCCAATTCTACCCTGGGTTGAGGCCTTTCGAGGAAGGCCTCGGCGAAGACGCCGATTCTCTTTAAATAAAAAAGAAACGACCAAAAACCGGTGGTATCTGCAGGATCCCCTGACGGTTTCCTTTGTGCGCGGAGCCCTGTTGATTTCCCACGACTTCGGTTGGGTTTCCAGCTTTTAAGGATCGTAAAGGTCAGCACCAGTGTACGAGAGTCACGACTCGATGGCGTTTTCATTCCATGATAAAACCGGGGTTGTGAGGGAGGCGAGGCGGGGGCCTCTGAGGCGGCGTGGACGGGTACAACGGCAGGAAGGGATTCGGGTAACCCGGCGACGGCCCTTGGCCCGGCGGCAGTGGAGCCCCCGTTCTTGGGGGAAGTGGAGGATATGGATACGGACTATGGCCTATGGCTGCCAAAAATGGGGTCGGGAAACGTCCTGCCGGGACCACGGATGCCGGAGGGGGAGGGGGAGGGTTACGACGAGGCATAACCGAAGGAGGCGTGTTGGCCTCTGAAGTCTGGAGCATGGGGGGAGGGGGGACCGGGGGCCGCCGGGGTCCTTTCAGTACCACCTCTTGGAGTTTCTCTATTTTGACCCGCCGGAGGTGAGCCAATTTCCTTTGGCTCTGATATTCGTCGATGAAGCTGTCCAGAGGAACTTCGCCATCCAGAAACTTCTCGGCCATGTTCTGTTGGAAAGAAGGAACAAATGGTGAGGCAGGGAGGGAGGGAGGGACGCAGCCTGGAAAGGCAGAGCCCGTTTCTCACGGCATCTTTGGCTCTCGACGCTGGGAGGAAACTCGGAAGAGAGGACTTCACCTACTACAGCAGCTTCTCCTCTCACGTGTCTCACTCTACAGGTAGTCCTCGGCTTACAACCACAGTTGAGCCCAAACATTTCTGTTGCCAAAGGAGAAATTCGTTAAGTGAGTTTTGCCCCATCTTACGACTTTTCATTGCCACGTTTGTTAAGTGGAATGCAGTTGTTAAATGAGCAGTGGATCTGGCTCCCCCTTTGACTTTGCATGTCAGAAGGCCCGCCAAAGGGGATCACGTGACCCCGGGACACGGCGACCGTCATAAATAGGAGTCAGTTGCCGAGCGTCTGAATTCTGACCACATGGGGATGCTGCAAAGGCCGCAGCTTTGAAAAACCGCCGTCACAAGTGTAATTTTGTAAACGGTCACTAAACGAACTGCCGAGGACTACCCATAAATTAATAAGCCCTCCTGGGATGAAAGCCACGAGCAGGCAAGTCTAGCGGGCAAGTGTTTCATGACAAGCCCTTTTGCTTTGCGAGGCAGCGCTAAAACCTCAGAAGAAAGAACAATATCCCAGCAAACCCCAATGGCAGATGTTCCCTATTTACCTCAGTGTCTTCTTCAATTTTGGCTCCCTCGGTCTGGAGAAGTGCGAGGAGGGTCTCCAGCGAAGCGTTATTGGATTGTCTGTCTGCAAACCAGGAAGGGAGAGGGGGTGGGACATTGGGGACAGCCATGAATTAAAGCAGAGCTCATAAATATATGACTACCACAGAGTAAAACCATTTAAAAAATAAAAACCCAGAAGGGAAGCCACGAATGTGAGTGCCGGTTCAGAACTTGCAATGATTATGGTCTGGCACGGTTTTCATTCCTGACCAACTGAAAACCAGTTTTCATGCAGTGGTTAAAGTCTCAGCTAGAAACGGGGAGATTGTGACTTTAGTTGCCCTGTCAGGCATATATTTTGTTTCGTGCAGTTTTTGGAACTGAGGTTTAAACAGTAAATGCACGTAGGACGGGTGAGGCTGGATCAATAGCAAGCAAACAGATTGATCCCATGCATGTTTATGGGAAAAGATGCATTAACTCTGGATGTAGAACATGGAAGCACAATGCTTGAGCTCTGTTTCAATGTACTGCAGGAGTTAGCAACCATGGCTAATTTTGTCTGGAGTTTATGATTATGTAACATTGAGCCTGTTTAATTCTTGGATGGGTGACTATTCCAGGATTGTAAAACAGACTGGGCAGAGGTAAAACGGACATTTAATTTTGTACATATTTAAAGGAAACCATGCACTAACAAGGAATTGAGCTTGGCTTGGGGATGTCTTCATTATTAAGTAGGGTAGGAAGTGAATTTCAACGCTGGGATGTCTTGATTCAAACTCCCTAGTGAATTTTGGGGTGTGCTGCACTTTCTCCAACAAGCCCACTCCCTGCATTGTAATATTTATTTACAATAAATACAATTGCAAGATGCTAGGCGGTATACCAGAAGGCTGAGAGGAACAAGAACAGCAGAAACGCACCCATACATACGTATTTGCAGATACGAATGCTTGTGATCAATTGATCAGTACCAAAGTAGGATAGGAACAAAGCAGAGTTTAATCTCTTTTGCAAAATGCAGGGAAAAGCATGGTGGAAGCAAGGCCACGCTACCTTACTGTCTGTGATGAGTACTGAAATAATACAGGCTGCTTGGAAACTTCTACCGCCCTGCTCCCTGTTTTTATTACAAGACAATATACTCCATAGAGCTTTTGAGGGCTGGGCAAGGAAACATGGCAGCCTTCCAAACGGACTGGCCATCTCCAGGGACTGGAACCACCAGCGTGCAGGATGTATCTGTTCTTATCAACACCTCATTTCCCCAAACATTTATTCTCATAACCAGCAGCTTAAAAATTTAACTTGTCTGTAGGCAAACTACTAAAAACTGAGGCTACCAAACATCAACTGGCTACAAGCTGTACTTTTTTTTATTAATTTGTATGAGTTTAGTTCTAAATTAAAATAGGTTTTATATTTTGATGCCAGAGCCAACCATGACACCAAGTTTAGGTTCCTCTTTAGATAAAAAAGAGTAGATAAAAGTTTAAATATCTCTAGATTAATTAGGCGCTGCTCGGCTCATTCACATCCTTAAATGACTCCATACTTTGATATGCATCTATATTATCCAATAATTTGAAGCCCGTCCCAGCTACCCCGTGCTGCTTATGGAAAAGACGAGGGGGTTGGATTCATTCCTTTGGAATATTACCTAGCCTGGTTTTCTTTATCTGATACGCTTCGAAGAGAACCTGTAGCTCTTGATACTTTTGGGTCAATGTGGCTTTCAGGGCATCTAATTTTGGCTGGTATAAGAGATTTCCTTCTGCTAGGCTGTGGTTACTGGCGAGAGTCATATCTTTGCCAAGCTGAACATTTTGGGCCTGCAAGAGAAAACGAGGCAGACGGTTAGGCAGAAAATTAATTACAGAGGTGGGATATTTCTAAATTTCTCTCTGGTGAGCAAGCACAGCAGTTGAACCACTTTTTCCTGGTATTCATATTAATTAGCGGGAGGAAAGGGGAACACGATCCGGATTGCCGGCCTCTCTCAAAGAAACAAGCAGACTGGAAACACAGCCAGAATGTAAATCAAGCTGTCACACACACACACACCCCTTCCCCTCATCCGCCCCTCACCCTGATTTATAAATTTAATTTATGGAGGAGAGAGAAAGCAAAGAGAGGAGCTTTGGGGGAAGCAGAACAAGCTGGCTTGGCACCGTCTCCTCCTGCGAGAACTCATAATGAGACCCTGTAGATCAAAAGGGAAACTGTGTGATGAGAACTGTCATTCAGCAGGAGTGAACAGCAGGGCTCTGTTCCCCTCTGGTTTCCTGGATTATACGGATCTGATAAAGGCGCCTTTATTGTGCTCGGAAGATAGCGTGAACAGAACTGGAAGAGGCTGGATGCTTTTCCAAACCGTGATGTGCATTCTCTCAAGGCAGCACAACTTTAAAAAGAAAAAAAAACACACCAAGAGTTGACAATTTAAGATGAATGGTGGGAACGAGAGGGGAAGGCAAGGAAATAAGAACCAGCTCCTTTATAAAGGCAATATAACAACTTGGTGGAACAGCTGCTGCCCCGAGTCCCCCCCCATATATTGGCGTCTCCCCCCCTCCTCCAGACCGAGAAACAGAACACCGAGTACTGCAATGAATCATTTTCTTCCATTTTATACCAAACGCCAGCACCATCCCTCAAGATATTAAAAGCCACATAAGGATGAGTCATGTGAGGCCACTTAGAGCCATCAAAAATAGGCGAAAAGAGCTACTTGAAAAGATTTTGGCCATTAGGCAGAAACTCTTAGTCGGTCATTGTGGGAAAGAGGGCAGTGGGCCAGTCCTGGACTGATTTAGGCAGCCTCTTTTGTTAATCCTGGGAATGACTGATTTTAACGCTAACTCCCAACAGGCTTGCTACGCAATCTTAATAAGTCGCTAGGCTAAAACTGAAGGAGAACAAAGGCAAAGGTAAACGCATTCTCTACATTCAATTATCAACTCTCTTCTTAGGACTCATTGTGCATCGCTCTGCTTTCGATCTTCCAGATCATCAGCCTACTTATTTGGGGCATGTAAATGAAAATGTTATATTTAGCTCCTATAACACAGAATCCCACTCACAGGTACATCTATTATAATGTGTGTGTGTTTTTTAAAAAAAACCTATTTAATGTACAATGACGTTAGCACTTTGCTTTGAGAAGCCAAGCAAGCCAAGGCTGGGGAATTCTGGGAGTTGAAGTCCACAAATCTTAAAGTTGCCAAGGCTGGACACCCCCACTCTACACTTTAGCTTCATGAAATGCATTAATTCAGCGGCCCCCAATCTTTTGGGCGCCAGGGACCACCAGTTTCACGGAGAGAGGATTTTCCGTGGACCAGAGGGGTGGTGGTCTTGCGTGCTGACTGCATCCCGCAGATGGGGTTTCGCTTTTTTGTGCGGACCAGTTTCTGGCATGACACGGACTGGTGCCAATCCACAGATCAGGATTTGGGGACCCCTTCATTAGTCCACTGGCTGTTTCTTACATTTTCACAAACTAATAATGACTATAGCACACACAAGGAAATAGTACCTATCTGACCTGGCTTTTCAGAGATCTGTATTACCACGGAGGATATTTTTTCATAAAAACTCGTGTCATCGTATTCTAAAGAAAGACCCCTTCGTTTATCCAAATTCAGGTTCTTTCCCAGTCCCATGGCTGTTCCTCTCTATCGTCTCTTCGAGAACCCTTCTCCCTCCCCACCCCTTTTGTGCATTTAAACATATCCATGCCATGATGACAGAGTAAGCTATTTGTTAAAAAAAACAAAAAACAGGCTTTTCTTAATGGACTGACCGCTAGAACAGAAAACCAGCCTGTAGTTACTGGCATGGTTAATTAGTAGTCTTAAAACCTAATTTCATGTTGGCAGAAGAGGACATGACCACATTCACTGTGAGGGTGGAAAACAGTGTAATGGAGCCAAGAAATCTCTCTATCTATTAGATTGTTTGCTTTCTCTTCTAGGACAAAACTTCGTGGGAATACAAGGGACTGTCTATGAAATCCTATCAGCTGGCATAGTCCTGAACCGTTTAAACCTCTCCTGTCTTGATTTCATGCAATACTGACCAGGTTATGTTTTTGGGAGTCCTATATTTATACTGTATATACTCTACATTTGAGAGTCCTATAACAGTTTATACTGTAATGTAATGTTTGTAGCACGGCAACCCAAATGCATTTCCAAGACCTTTGATTGAGAAAGATTTCTTTTGGTAGATCATTCTACATTCTACAGTAATTGGAATAGCAAAAAGCCTCTGAAGTACTGGAGGAAGGAAGAATAAAAAAAATGTATCAGGCACAAAAAAAACAAACAAACCCAAAAGCAACAACTTATTTCAAGAACAGAGAGCAAAAGCATGTTAAAAGTGGGTTTTCAAGGCAAGAAATGTTTCTTCACTTCCTTCAGGCGGAGGAAAATTACTTTAAAGGGTAAGTGAATTCTCTCCTTTGTAATTCTAGAGTTTAAAAATGTTGGAGCAAGTGACTGAAAGCATGAAAAATTAACACAGGGTAGCCCAATAATTAATTTATTCCAGACTCTGTGTCTAATTACAGGCCAATTACTTAAGAAAGTAGTAACTCTGCCAATTGAAGAGAAGCACAGGGCATAAATGGCAGCCAAGAATTTACTAACCAAAGCTTTAGGACTAACCCCAGCCCTGCTCAAATGGTAAATACTGCTTTGTAGGCACTTGACTTTGCATTACAAACACCACTGGTCCCTCTGTAGTCAAGATCTGAGACATACAATGGGAAATAAAGGTAAAATGCTCAAGGTTATTCTACCTCTTTAACCTGTGGGTCTCCCACACGGATACTATTAACATTGAAAATGTAACTCTAGACGCCAGCTCACACAGCAAAATAACTTAAAATACATCACAGTCAAGAAGAGTTGATTTCCCACTATTCTCCAAAGCACCAGAAGGCAGGACAAGAAGCAACGGGTGGAAACCGATCAAGGAGAGAAGCAACCTGGAACTAAGGAGAAACTTCCCGACATTGAGAACAGTTAACCAGTGGAACAACCTGCCTCCAGAAGCGGTGAATGCTCCAACACTGGAGGTTTTTAAGAAGAGACTGGACAGCCATTTGTCTGAAATGGTATAAGGTTTCTTGCCTGAGCAGGGGGTTGGACTAGATGACCTCTGAGGTCCCTTCCAACTTTATTATTATTATTATTATTATTATTATTATTATTATTATTATTATTATTATTATTAGGTCATCGATACAATAAAACTAACATTTCGTGTTGGCTGTTTTTTAAAATTATTGGAGTGCCAGATGTCCCTCCACATAAACATATCATCCACAAAATAGAGGATTCGTTTTGTCAAATCAGGACATCTGGCTGTAAAAGGAGCAAAAGAGGCTAGGCTGCACGTTAGTCAGGGCTTCATTTTTGCTTGAATTACAAACCACAAACGGATATTAGTTTCATTCTGCTACAATGCTTCCTCGCAGCCTTGAATACAAGGAGAGTATTATATCAGAAAGTCTTTCACAACCTTAGCCGCTGCATGGGAGTATTTCTACAGTTTACAAAATGTCCTTTCAGACTCGGAGCTCAGCTGTTCCTAGCGCTGTTTGGCGGCTTTTTAGATTTTGTACTAGCTGGTTACCACGGAGTGACTAGGAATTAAAGATCCTCCTTCACTGTATGAATTCCAGACAACAAAAGAGCACAGAGCCAGGCAGGAAAGATTTGTAAAGACACAGAAGTTCTTTCTTTGACTGGCAGCTAGAACAAAGTTCCCAGATGCAAAATTATTCAAGGACAAAGCAGCCCAAATCTCAAGTTAGCAAAAAGCAAGTGCAACAATAACAGGATAAGGTGTGAAGTCACAAGTTTGCAAGTGTGGGTACGATTAATTAGCAAGGCATATGTTTGCTAAATTCAGAAACTTCATCTGTAACAAATTGAAGAAGGAACTACTTCAGGCCTTCCTTTTCATGCTTCGGTAGCTCCTTACTCAAGGAAGTGAGCGGACTATAGTGTTCAAAATTATCCTGGAATGCAGTCTACCCCGCAGGCAATATGGAACAAAAGTTCTGATCCTAGAGAAAGCCTTGGGAGGCAGGTTCAAATGACGCAAAAGGAACATAGAGTATTCCAGGTTTTTCCCCCCCAGTGAATACAATTAGGATTAGTCATTGTTAGGCAGCTTGATGGGCAGGTCAGAAGAAGCCGGGACCCTATTTTACTGAAAATGTTTCTTCCCTATCAAGTAACCAGAGCACAGAAACGGGGCGGAGGGGATATGAACTACATTTATTGTGGAAGCAATGTGAAATTAACAATGAATTCAAGCTATTCCCCTGTGAGTGAGCCACCAGATGGCTGTCCTGTTCAAGGAGTGCCTTCAACCCCTAAGGAGATCCCATCTTCTTTTCAGAAATTACTCATGTCTACAGGGCAAGAAATTACACCCTAAATGCAAAAACAGAAGTAACTCAGTAAGTCAAGCACACTAAACTGTTGGGGAACCTAAAAGTCAGGCTTTATCTTTTATCTTTTGGTTAATAAGTCCTTTTGTTTTTACACGATAAGAAATCAACTTGGGAAGCTGCCGCCCTGCCTCACCTCTCTCAACCTCGCTCTCCCATTCTCACCAGGCTGCATTATTCCCACAATAACCACAAGGTTGTGAATTGATGCACAATCACCTAAATCCACACTCCAATCACGGTCAAGCCAACTCCATCTTCCTCACCCTAATTTCAAAGCAGGCTCTGCGATTCCGCCGAGAACACCCTCACCAACAAGGAAATAATAGTTTCTTCCCCCCACAAACCACAACAAACTCTTATGGCCAAAGACAGGCAACCTGTTGATCTATCCACTTTGTGTTTTCCTACATCTTTACTGCAACTTCCTCCACAGCTCCCCAGAAGGGTGCAACTCATGTCCCACCAAGAACGCAGAGCACCCTGGCTTTTTAAGCACACCACTTCCTTATTGAAAGGGGAAACAGCCACGGCTGTTATTAAGCAGAAAGCGAGTCCTCCCAAGCCAACCGGGCTATTCTTAGACCAAATACCAACGGACAAAAATCAGCAAATGAAACTTTGTGCCTCCCAGGACTCTTTGGACAAACTCAAGACAGAAATAGACCTGCTCCCTCCCCCCCTCCTGGAGGCAAGCCTGGGGAAAGCCCTGTTAATGTAGACTAAACCCCCAAATCAGGAATCTGGGGTCACTTTCCCAAAGCCAGCGAAGTCTGAAAAAGGGGCTTCCCAAGGATCCCAGATCTAAAGCTCCGTCTGGACCCCCGTTTTGCTATGGAGCCTCGGAGCCTGGGGCTACAGGGAAACCTCAGCATCTCCCCCCCACCCATAATGCCCAATAGGGGACGGGGACAGCTGTTAAAAGTCTCAAAGGTGCTTTTTTCAAAATGCAACTATGGCATCTCCAGAGTCCCATTTTGGCCAGATGTAAAAAGCCACCCAGGGGCTAAGAGACCCATAAACGCCAATGGGGTGACTTGGTTTAACACCCAGAGTAGTCATAGCAAAGAGAGAGAGAGAGAGAGAGAGAGAGAGACGCTGAAACTCCCGTTTCCTAGGAAACCAAGTTGCCCCTCTTGAGCTTCCCCCCTTCAGAGCCCCGCCAATTCCTAACTTGAGACCCCCTCCCCAGCCCCAATTCCCCCCTTTGGGACCTCCCACCCCGCAATTTTCCCTCTTGGGGTCCCCCTTTCCTCAATTCTCCCCCTTGGGGCCTCCCACTCCCCAAATCTTCCCTCTTGGGGTCCCCCTTTCCTCAATTCTCCCCCTTGGGACCCTCACCCTTCTCCCCCCCGGGGCTGGCCGCCCTACCTCCTCCATCTCCAGGGCCATGTTCTGGAGCTGCTCCTCGTCTTCCAGGAGCTCGTTGAGCTGGTGAAGGCTCAGGCCCTCCAACCGCCTGACGTCCACCGCCATGTCGGGCGAGGAGGAGGAGGAGGAGGAGGAGGAGGAAGAAGAAGAGGAGGAGGAAGAGGAGGACGAGAAAAAGGCGTCCGCTCCGCTCGCCGCCCTCCGCAGCTCTGCGCTGGCGGCGGCGGCTGTGCCCGCCCCTCCCGCCGCTCCACCGGAAGTGGCTGCTGCCGCTCTTCCCGGCCCCCTCCCTCCTCTCTCTCGCCAGCAGGTAGGAAAGGGAGTGAGAGAGAGGGAGGGAGGAGGGCGGGGAGGTAGACGTCATCGCGCCTCTCGCGCTCCCCCTTCCCTCCCCGAAAGTCAAAAATGGCGGGAAAACGCGCTGAGGGCTCGCGGAGAAGAAGCGCTTTTCCCGCCTGTTTTAAACTTCACGATTAAAATAAAATTTTTTTTTTTAATGTGTTTTATTTATTTGGGCTTGTTTGCCTGGATGATCCAGTCTCTCTCTCCCCCTTGGCTGATTGCTGTAGTATAGATCCCCTCAAGGGGAGGGAGGGAAATAAATAAACCAACAAACAAATAAACAAATAAATAATCTGGACTGCATATGCTCATTTATCAACTTCGTTTCCATTTTTCCCCCCTATGATTTAATGATTGGAAAGTTAAACATGTTAATGGTGTAACTTGAGACGAATGTTTACGTTCACCTTTGGTACATAAGTTGCATGCTTTTGAGGTTTCTTTTGCTACGAATAATTAAACATATTTTTGAACTTGCATAACCGAATCTTTGAGATAATTGTTAAGGCTGGTCTTTTTAATATCTTGAAGAGATACCCCCCTATGTATTTTGCTAACTTATGTGCTTTTAAGACAGGGCAGTAGACAAGAAAGATGCTACATAGGCTGTAGCTAGTGGATGAAAACCAATGCAATAATCAGAATGCTCAAAAGCTCATTGATTTTCGCTATTACAATTTGTAGGTCTCCTAACTGGAGCATTCATCTGCATTCTCGTAGGGGAGAACGTCTTTTTTAACTTTAAAAGAGACCTGCATCTTTAAGTACAGATGTGGTCTTCGCTCTCTCCAAGCTAAAATATCTAAACAACTTCAAGGGCAAGGTTTAAATGATAACCTGGCATTGCACAACTCAAGGTGTGCCTTCTCCATTGCCAGGGAAGCCTTGATAGCTAAATATGTCAACAATAGCCCAGCTGATTGTTTTTTTCCAGACCGGATTTCCTGATTTGAGCTTTGACATTCTGCAGGTCAAAGAAAAATCCATTCCTTTCCCTCTTCCTAATGTTTTATAATTAGTTCGAACTAAATATAGGAGGAAAAGAAAACAACCTAAGAGTTAGCATTGTGGTCGAACAATTCAGGAATAATTTGACATACCTTCCAGCCTCCTTAGCATGGGAAGAAGGTTTGAGGTTGCAATTCTTCCTTGGACCAATTTCTCTCTACCCCGAGGGTAAAAGATTGTTATTTTAGTAGAATTTGCTCTTGGGCTGAGCAGAAAACATTTGGATCTTGCATCTGAGGTTCAGAGACTGGCTACCTCCATTTTAATAAAGTCACACATTTGCATTGAATGGAATTTGTTCAATTACCTTATCAGATTTGGAGCTGCTGAATTATTAATACAATTTAATTGCATCGTTCTCCCCGACTTCCCGCTTCCAATATGAAATCCTTCCCTTGGTCTATGAAATCCTCAAGGTGAGGCGTGTCAGTGCCTAGGTACATACATCCAGGAGTCACTTGAAACCTGTCATGATTATTTAATTTTGTTAATTACAGAGAGTTGGCACCCAGCCTCTTTGAATAATTCCTGCAATAGGAGGAGACATTGGACCTGATTTATTTGTAATTGTGCTTTCAGGATGCACACCCACTTCTTTGAGCTGAATGTATGACAATAGCTAGCTAATACTGGAAAGTTCATACAGGATTTAATTTGCAAGCCTGCAAGTAATCCTTGACTCACAACTGTTCATTTAGCAACCGTTCAAAGTTACAACGGCACTGAAAAACGTGATATACGACCAGTCCTCCACTTACCCTCTTTGTAGCATCCCCAAGGTCATATGATCAAAATTCAGACATTTGGAAAGTGACACATGAGCAAAATCAATGGGAGGAAGCTGGATACACTTAATGACGGGAGATAACACTCACTTAGCAACTGTGGCAAAAAGGTCTTAAAATCAGACAGGACTCTCTTAACAACTGCCTTGCTTAGCAACGGAAATTCTGGTGCCAATTCTGGTTGTAAATCAAGGACTACCTGCACTCTTAAGAAGCCTTCAACCTTCTCCCGAGATAGCTGATTAAACCATCCTACTACCGGTTCAGATTCTCATAAATCCATGTATGTTTACTCGGTAAACTTCACTGGCCATCTGTGTTGTTGTTGGCGCAATGGTACATGTATCAAAACTGCAAATAAAAGATGTACATAAAATGCCAAACCTTTGAGTAAGGGGGCATAAAAGGTTGACTGAAGACCGGGTTGTAGAAACCAGCATAAAACAAATTTCACGATGGTGCCAGCAAAGTCAAGGAAATTATTTGCAACTAACGCAAGACAACAAAAGAGAATGTAAGAAAATCAGCCGTTTGTCGTGCTCATCCATAGGACCTATAGTATCTCTGCCCATAACTTGCATTATTATGGACCATGCTACCTTGAGTAATGGAAGCAATAGATTAACTTTACTTTGCAAAGCAAAGTTAGGAAGAACTGGTTTTATCAAAAAAAAAAAAAGAACTTTTTTTCTTTTCACCAGCAGAGCATAAACAAATATTACATTAGAGGGGTTAACTCTTTGTTGTTGTTAATCAAGAAACATTTGTTATCTCTTGGAGGGGGACTCTACCAATAAAAGGCTATTTGGGACAGATTATTGAAGACACAAGACACTAAAAGTAGAATATCAGAGGTAGTCTTTTTTTGTTGTTTAATTTAGCGAAGTGCTTGTAAAATATGTTCTTTTGAAACACTGCTAACAACAAAAATCTGCTCATCGAAGTATCAGAAAGTAATTAAAATGTGATAAAGTGCTTGAGTCATTTTACAACCGAGTGCAACTGGAAAGGCTACCCAGAGAGAACAAATTACCTTTTCAGGATTGCTAAGATTAAGGGTTGCTGGGTAATTGTTCCACTTCAATTCAGTTTTGTTTTTTTAAGCACATATTTGGCTGAGAACTCTAATATTTATCCAGCTGGAAACATCATAGATCAAAATAGGTCAAATTACGCAGCTAGATTTGGGAGGGTTCCCCCCCCCTTTCCTTTCCTCTCCTTTGTTAGTTGGAACACAACAAACCCATCAAAATAATTCGGAAAACTGATGCTTGATGATTAACTAATTAACTAAACAAAACAACTATAACCCTCAATATTTGGAATTTTTAGCAGAAACTATATCTTAAATATATAATTTGGCAGGAAATGTTCCCTGGCAGAATGGGCGTATTTTAAAACTGACGTGTCTGATTTTAGGCATTAAAACAAAACAAAAAAAAGGAAAACAAAACCTTTGTTCTTGAGAAATAAATAGTTTGCAAACAGAGCTGACTTGCTATTCAGGTGCCCAACCCAGATTGTGTGCAACTGTGCATACCAGCGATAAAAATGTAAATAATTCCAATGGCAATAAAACTGCCCATTTCTCCTAACCAAGGCTCTCTCTCCACCTTTATTGCCATTCAGGTATGCACTGCAGACAACAGGTGCAGTCCTCTTGTTCTCTCTGTTGTTAGGGCTGGAGGTTTTATTGCAATGCCATCGGGGATGCTACTACTACTACTACTACCTCTGAGAGCAATCAGAAATAACCCCTACCCAACTGAAACAGCGCTGGTTTTATAAGAAAACCTTCATGCATATGCAGCTTGTGGAGTACCACAGTTCACCAGAGATACCCAGGGAACCATTGACCTGGACTACAACATGTAACTATCAAGACATTCTAAATTCCGGATGAGCCAGCCTCCCTNCCCCCCAATTTTCCCTCTTGGGGTCCCCCTTTCCTCAATTCTCCCCCTTGGGGCCTCCCACCCCCCAAAAAATCTTCCCTCTTGGGGTCCCCCTTTCCTCAATTCTCCCGCTTGGGACCCTCACCCTTCTCCCCCCCGGGACTGGCCGCCCTACCTCCTCCATCTCCAGGGCCATGTTCTGGAGCTGCTCCTCGTCTTCCAGGAGCTCGTTGAGCTGGTGAAGGCTCAGGCCCTCCAACCGCCTGACGTCCACCGCCATGTCGGGCGAGGAGGAGGAGGAGGAGGAGGAAGAAGAGGAGGAGGAGGAAGAGGAGGACGAGAAAAAGGCGTCCGCTCCGCTCGCCGCCCTCCGCAGCTCTGCGCTGGCGGCGGCGGCGGCGGCTGTGCCCGCCCCTCCCGCCGCTCCACCGGAAGTGGCTGCTGCCGCTCTTCCCGGCCCCCTCCCTCCTCTCTCTCGCCAGCAGGTAGGCAAGGGAGTGAGAGAGAGGGAGGGAGGGAGGAGGGCGGGGAGGTAGACGTCATCGCGCCTCTCGCGCTCCCCCCTTCCCTCCCCGAAAGTCAAAAATGGCGGGAAAACGCGCTGAGGGCTCGCGGAGAAGAAGCGCTTTTCCCGCCTGTTTTAAACTTCACGATTAAAATAAAATTTTATTTTTTTTAATGTGTTTTATTTATTTGGGCTTGTTTGCCTGGATGATCCAGTCTCTCTCTCCCCCTTGGCTGATTGCTGTAGTATAGATCCCCTCAAGGGGAGGGAGGGAAATAAATAAACCAACAAACAAATAAACAAATAAATAATCTGGACTGCATATGCTCATTTATCAGCTTCGTTTCCATTTTTCCCCCCTATGATTTAATGATTGGAAAGTTAAACATGTTAATGGTGTAACTTGAGATGAATGTTTACGTTCACCTTTGGTACATAAGTTGCATGCTTTTGAGGTTTCTTTTGCTACAAATAATTAAACATATTTTTGAACTTGCATAACCGAATCTTTGAGATAATTGTTAAGGCTGGTCTTTTTAATATCTTGAAGAGATACCCCCCTATGTATTTTGCTAACTTATGTGCTTTTAAGACAGGGCAGTAGACAAGAAAGATGCTACATAGGCTGTAGCTAGTGGATGAAAACCAATGCAATAATCAGAATGCTCAAAAGCTCATTGATTTTCGCTATTACAATTTGTAGGTCTCCTAACTGGAGCATTCATCTGCATTCTCGTAGGGGAGAACGTCTTTTTTAACTTTAAAAGAGACCTGCATCTTTAAGTACAGATGTGGTCTTCGCTCTCTCCAAGCTAAAATGTCTAAACAACTTCAAGGGCAAGGTTTAAATGATAACCTGGCATTGCACAACTCAAGGTGTGCCTTCTCCATTGCCAGGGAAGCCTTGATAGCTAAATATGTCAACAATAGCCCAGCTGATTGTTTTTTTCCAGACCGGATTTCCTGATTTGAGCTGTGGCATTCTGCAGGTCAAAGAAAAATCCATTCCTTTCCCTCTTCCTAATGTTTTATAATTAGTTCAAACTAAATATAGGAGGAAAAGAAAACAACCTAAGAGTTAGCATTGTGGTCGAACAATTCAGGAATAATTTGACATACCTTCCAGCCTCCTTAGCATGGGAAGAAGACTTGAGGTTGCAATTCTTCCTTAGACCAATTTCTCTACCCCGAGGGTAAAAGATAGTTATTTTAGTAGAATTTGCTCTTGGGCTGAGCAGAAAACATTTGGATCTTGCATCTGAGGTTCAGAGACTGGCCACCTCCATTTTAATAAAGTCACACATTTGCATTGAATGGAATTTGTTCAATTACCTTATCAGATTTGGAGCTGCTGAATTATTAATACAATTTAATTGCATCATTCTCCCCGACTTCCCGCTTCCCATATGAAATCTTTCCCTTGGTCTATGAAATCCTCAAGGTGAGGCATGTCGGTGCTTAGGTACATACATCCAGGATTCACTTGAAACCTGTCATGATTATTTAATTTTGTTAATTACAAAGTGTTGGCACCCAGCCTCTTTGAATAATTCCTGCAATAGGAGGAGACATTGGACCTGATTTATTTGTAATTGTGCTTTCAGGATGCACACCCACTTCTTTGAGCTGAATGTATGACAATAGCTAGCTAATACTGGAAAGTTCATACAGGATTTAATTTGCAAGCCTGCAAGTAATCCTTGACTCACAACTGTTCGTTTAGCAACCGTTCAAAGTTACAACGGCACTGAAAAACGTGATATACAACCAGTCTTCCACTTACCCTCTTTGTAGCATCCCCAAGGTCATATGATCAAAATTCAGACATTTGGAAAGTGACACATGAGCAAAATCAATGGGAGGAAGCTGGATACACTTAATGACGGGAGATAACACTCACTTAGCAACTGTGGCAAAAAGGTCTTAAAATCAGACAGGACTCTCTTAACAACTGCCTTGCCAATTCTGGTTGTAAATCAAGGACTACCTGCACTCTTAAGAAGCCTTCAACCTTCTCCCGAGATAGCTGATTAAACCATCCTACTACCGGTTCAGATTCTCATAAATCCATGTATGTTTACTCGGTAAACTTCACTGGCCATCTGTGTTGTTGTTGGCGCAATGGTACATGTATCAAAACTGCAAATAAAAGATGTACATAAAATGCCAAACCTTTGATTAAGGGGGCATAAAAGGTTGGGTGAAGACTGGGTTGTAGAAACCAGCATAAAACAAATTTCACGATGGTGCCAGCAAAGTCAAGGAAATTATTTGCAACTAACGCAAGACAACAAAAGAGAATGTAAGAAAATCAGCCGTTTGTGCTGCTCATCCATGGGACCTATAGTATCTCTGCCCATAACTTGCATTATTATGGACCATGCTACCTTGAGTAATGGAAGCAATAGATTAACTTTACTTTGCAAAACAAAGTTAGGAAGAACTGGCTTTATCAAAAAAAAAAAAAAAGAACTTTTTTTCTTTTCACCAGCAGAGCATAAACAAACATTACATTAAAGGGGTTAACTCTTTGTTGTTGTTAATCAAGAAACATTTGCTATCTCTTGGAGGGGGACTCTACCAATAAAAGGCTATTTGGGACAGATTATTGAAGACACAAGACACTAAAAGTAGAATATCAGATGTAGTCTTTTTTTGTTTAATTTAGTGAAGTGCTTGTAAAATATGTTCTTTTGAAACACTGCTAACAACAAAAATCTGCTCATCGAAGTATCAGAAAGTAATTAAAATATGATAAAGTGCTTGAGTCATTTTACAACCGAGTGCAACTGGAAAGGCTACCCAGAGAGAACAAATTACCTTTTCAAGATTG
This sequence comes from Protobothrops mucrosquamatus, assembly GCF_001527695.2. Taxonomy (NCBI): domain Eukaryota; kingdom Metazoa; phylum Chordata; class Lepidosauria; order Squamata; family Viperidae; genus Protobothrops; species Protobothrops mucrosquamatus. Next base: position 77,057 of record NW_015386539.1, read on the forward strand.
CTAAGATTAAGGGTTGCCGGGTAATTGTTCCACTTCAATTCACAGTTTTGTTTTTTTAAGCACGTATTTGGCTGAGAACTCTAATATTTATCCAGCTGGAAACGTCATATATCACAATAGGTCAAATTACGCAGCTAGATTTGGGAGGGTTTTCCCCTCCCCCTTTCCTTTCCTTTGTTAGTTGGAACACAACAAACCCATCAAAATAATTCGGAAAACTGATGCTTGATGATTAACTAATTAACTAAACAAAACAACTATAACCCTCAATATTTGGAATTTTTAGCAGAATCTATATCTTAAATATATAATTTGGCAGGAAATGTTCCCTGGCAGAATGGGCGTATTTTAAAACTGACGTGTCTGATTTTAGGCATTAAAACAAAACAAAAAAAGGAAAACAAAACCTTTGTTCTTGAGAAATAAATAGTTTGCAAACAGAGCTGACTTGCTATTCAGGTGCCCAACCCAGATTGTGTGCAACTGTGCATACCAGCGATAAAAATGTAAATAATTCCAATGGCAATAAAACTGCCCATTTCTCCTAACCAAGGCTCTCTCTCCACCTTTATTGCCATTCAGGTATGCACTGCAGACAACAGGTGCAGTCCTCTTGTTCTCTCTGTTGTTAGGGCTGGAGGTTTTATTGCAATGCTACTACTACTACTACCTCTGAGAGCAATCAGAAATAACCCCTACCCAACTGAAACAGCGCTGGTTTTATAAGAAAACCTTCATGCATATGCAGCTTGTGGAGTACCACAGTTCACCAGAGATACCCAGGGAACCATTGACCTGGACTACAACATGTAACTATCAAGACATTCTAAATTCCGGATGAGCCAGCCTCCCTATGGAAAGTGCATTAGATCTGGAGTTCCAGTTCAACTTTCATGGAAGCGCAAAGGAAATCTGTAGGCACCAGAGTGATCCCAAAGTCAACCGGTTGGCTTCAATGCCAATCCCAAGCATGTTATTTCCATCTTGGCCCATAGTGGTGAGCCAACATGGAGGTCCATCAAAGGTCTTTATTCTTCCTTATAGTGCACACCCCTAAAAACCATGCCCATTTATATGTTAAGAGCAAAGTTTGCAAGGTATATCAGTGGGAAGAGCATGTAGCCCGTTAAGAGAGCTGCATCTGGTTTTCTTTCTGATCTACAGGAGGCTACCTCCTGGGCGTAATTCAGGTTGGACAACTGCTTAGGATTGTTTAATTAGCCATCATCAGATAAGGAAGACTAGGGAAGCCCTGTGAAAGATGATAACTCTTCCATCTAGGGTTTGATGGGAACCCTTGTTACATTCACTCCTGGGATCAGTTGACAGCCGGACGGCCCAGTTGAACATCTTTAAGTTCGGCAATTGTGGTGTCACTTCTTTATCTCTTCTGCCAATCCTGTCTTGGGAGAACCTTTCTGGATGTTAGCCAAGCCACCATCCACTGGACAGCTGTCCCCTGTGCCTGTTTCATGGCCAAGAATCTGTCTTTGCACTAGCTTGTAATAAAGGCCGCCTTCTTCCATAAGCTGCTTATGCGTCCCTTGTTGTACCACACGGCCCTTGTCGAGAACAATGATGTGGTGTGCCTTTTCCACAGTGCTCAGTCTATGGGCGATGACCAGCACCGTGTGATTCTGCACATGTCCATAAATAGCTTTCTGAATCTGCCAGGAAGAGAGATGGATTATATCAAGAAAAAGACATCCCCACTTTTCATCCAAAACACTCTCCCCAAATCAGACGGGAAAATATTCCATCTATTTGCTCAGGAGAGCTTCCGAGCAATCAAACAACAAAACAGGAGTAACAAGAACGGAGCAGGTTTCAATAAAACCCCTCAAGTCCTTATTAATAATATAGCTATGTTCAAAACATGTTTAATCAAGTTAGGAGCTGTGATCGTCTGTTAAACTCAAGTTTAGTTGGGGTTAATTTTGATAATTTGAAGGCGGTTTCTACTGTATAAACCCAGCCTGTTTTCAATGTTTTGGGAAGCCCCCCCGCAAAAAAATGTGTCTCTTGGGTAAATCTAATATTTGGCTCATATATTGGTTTTTATTTTGATTTCTCTCAAGGATTTAGCTGAGAATCCTCTCTGTGAAGTCGGCAATGTGACATTTACAGCAGTATTTCTGAACCTTTGGTAACTGAGGCATGGCTGGCTGGGGAATTCTGGGAGTTGAAGTCCGCATGCCTCAAAGTTGCCCAGGTTCAGAAACACTGACTTAAGAGATAGAATCTCTTTTTGTTCGCAAACGACCTCGTTCTCTGACATCTTAGCTAACAACAAACTCTGCTGAAGGCTCAGGAAGTCTGAACAGGAAACCGATCTTGCTCACCGCGTGTTCACTCTCTGCATCTAAAGCGCTTGTAGCCTCATCCAAAATCAGGATTGGTGGGTTTCTGATTAAAGCTCTTGCGATCGCCACTCTCTGCTTCTGACCGCCGGACAGTTGGGTTCCCTTCTCCCCAGCTTCTGCAGGAGGAAGGAAACAAAGAAAAAAAAAACCAGAATAGTAAACCCTGCTGGATTTCTTTATAAGCCATCCTGTCAGCCAAAGTCAACCTGACTTCAACAAAAAAAAAATTTAATTTGCCTCTTAAGGTGACGCTAACGGCCCCGATTTCAGGGCTGATTAATTTGCTGCAAGGAGGATTTGTGGTGTCAAGCCCTACCTGTGTGATAGCCGTCTTGCAATTCCATAATAAAGGTGTGGGCATTGGCATTTTGGGCAGCTTGAACGACTAAATCGTGTGGGGCTGAGTCCAAACCGTAAGAGATGTTCTTCGCAATAGATCGGGCAAACAAGACCGGCTCTTGGCTCACCAGGGAGATCTAGAGAGAAAATTGGCTGACTATCAGAAAGACTTCTATTGCTGAATGAATGGGAATTACATGATGTAATGTTTCTTGGTGCATCATGCAGTCACTTATCACCCCCCTTAGGACTCCTCTGGAGCTATCTTCTCTTGAATCCATTCCCCTTGCCTTTCCCACCAACTGCTGCTACAATGGGGTGAATTGGCTGTCGAACCTTCACTCAAGGAACCAACCAATTCTCTCCATTTTGGGGATCCAAGATGAACTCTTCAAACTTTACACATTTTTCAGTTGAAAGAAAACGATAGTTGGTTTTATCTAACCAATGGGACTTGGTAGCTATGAGCTACAGGGGTGAGTGAGTCCTTCAGACAGTTAGAAGCCTAATTTGTCCTTGTGATTTTATTGCAACTACTTGCAAACCTATCTTCACAACCTGAAGGGCTAAGGTGTCCTTCTTGTCATACCCAGCCAATCTAGGCTGCCAGCTATTGGCGATTCATACCACCGAGTGAAGATACTTGTGTTGGTACAGATTGATAGGCTGTCCATCCAGAAGAACCTGGCCCTGTTGAAGAGGGTAGAAGTTCTCCATGATGTTGACACAGGAACTCTTCCCGCTGCCTGAAGGACCCACCAGCGCTGTTACTTTCCCAGGATGGAGAGTGAAGGAGACATCCTGCAAGACCAACAGATCATCATCATGTCTCATCCATGACTTGGCATCTTTTGGGATTACCTTTCCAAGGCAGGTGTATGCCTAGAGCTTGAAATCACTTGGAAAGATGTTCTTTAGCCCCACCAAAACTCTAAAGAAATAATATGGAGAAACTGTGGTTTTAGAACCATGGGCAGAAAGTTCAGCACTTATTCTTTTCATCCTTCTTCTTTAGATCTGGAATTTTTTTACACACCAAAATATATATAAATATGAGAAACTTACCTGTAAAACCTGGGACGAAGGACGCGTGCGGTAAGCAAAAGTGACATTTCTGAATTCCACTTTTCCTTCCAGTTCGCTAGGAGCCAGAATCCCATCATTTAACATCGTGGGCTGACGGTCTATGAACTCAAATACCTTTTCAGCAGCTCCCACGCCCTGCATGAGGCCGCTGTAAACTGAACCAATGGACTAAAAGAGAGAAAGAAAGAAAATTACTAGGTGTTTTCATTTCAACAAAAATCTTACTGTGCAATTGGGGTTGTTAAGAAGCTCATTGTTCTGCATTTGAAAAGAAATATGTCTGAGAAAATACAGTTCTGGATAAGGGCCATTTTTCATTTCTGCCTTAAAGAAATCTAAATTGTAGGCTGCAGACGGATAACCCATAAAAAAGGTAAGTCCACGGACACCTCTAATTTTTAATAGAAAAATGGCAAGGGTGTTTATGAAGGACAGATTTGGTTGAAAACTTCTATAAAAGACATTTTAAGACTTCAACTGTGGACAGTCTTCATATTTACAAAAACCCAGCTCATACATATGGGAAAACAGTGAAAGACATTCAGCTGAGATCAGGCAAGAATACAGAGATGCTCTAAAAAGTGTCACTTACCTCCATGCAGTCCCCCAAGACGAATTCATAAATAATGAAGGATATCAAGTTGCCACTTGTCATTTGCTCAGTGATCACCAGATGGCCTCCATAGTATAAGATGCTCACTTGAACGATGAGTAGGGTGAGCTGGAATCAAAGACAAACACCTGAGCTTTGTATCACCAAGAACTTTGGAGTTGAACTCCAGTTTAACTCATGAGGACACCAAATTGGGCAAGGCTGGTCTACTTCTTCAGACACACAAAACACTTTCCGATCAGCAGCACCTAGCTTGGTCATGAAACGTCCGCAAAACCACCAAGCTCAGGGAACACCAAGGACCCCACAGTTCAGCACTGAACTACAAATATTCTTTTCTATCGGCACTTTCCTAAGGTAGCAAGGACATGTGGGACTTCAGGCAGCTGCTGACGTGAACCCAACTCTGAAAAAATACTTGGCACAATAAATGTGCTCTTATTTACTCTTGGCCTAAGTCCTGTGTGCCCAAAGCAGAATTGAAAAAAGGACAGAAAAGACTAAAAAAAAAAAAAAAGCCCTCTTAGTTATTTCTGTTGAAGAGAGAAGAGAGGAGGACCCATTTCAACCTACTCCATTTGACCACACGTAGTAGGTGTAAGCCATCGCCTCTTTTTTATTAAGTTTGTAGACTTGCTGCAATTTCTCCCAATAGACGTCAGCCTCGGCCTCCTCGTTGGCAAAGCTTCGAACTGTCCTCATAGCGGAGATGGTTTCTTCGGCAGTGTTGTTCGCCTTGGCCAACGCGTTCTGGACTTCTTTAGAGAGCTTCTACTTGGTAAAAAGAAAGAAGAAGAGTCACCTCTAAAAACGTCCTACTTCAACAGTACTCCAAGCTGCCCTCAAATTGACATTCCAGATGCTAAATAGAAATATAGGTATGTGCATATATGTGCAGTCAGTATCCAGGGCCAGATGTGGCTTTGAGAAGAAAACTGTGGTGGAACATCGTCTGGATTCCGAGAAAGGAGGGGCTGCATTCCAGAGGAGCAAGAGACAGCCAAGTTTAGAGTTTAGTTGGGAGGAAGAGAGTTAAGATGGCACCTCCCTAGAAGTTCTCAGAATAAATCTTTAGCTATGCAAGTAGTTACTTTAGTTTGGCAAGATTCTGTCTGCAGGTGAGGGACATTAACGGAAACTGCTTAGAAGTAGCTCTGAGCATCTTTCATAACTTGGGGAGCCTGACCAAAATTCAACGTTAGCCTAAACGTATTTGAACAATATGTGATCATTCAGATATGTCAGCTGACCTGACCATAACTAGCAACACAGGGTTTAAGAGGTCTTCCCCCCAACATTGCCAAGGATTAAAGAAATATTCTAAGACCTCCATAAAACTAACCTTATAGTATTTTCCATAAACGTCTGACATCAGCATGATTATAGGGAAGCCCATGAAGGTCACCAAGGACAGCTGCCACGAGAGACTAAACATGAAAACAATGACCCCGGTGGCTTTGACCAGGTTGCGCAAAAAGATGTTGATGTTTTGGGAGACAAGGTCGCTCACAATGGTTGTGTCTGAGGTCAGTCGGGAAATGATGTCACCTGCGAGAGAGGAAGGAGGACAGAAGACAAAGGATCAACGGAAAAGACAACATAACAAGAGAATACAATCTATAGAAAATGGCACTGAAGAAGTATTAGGACTCTGATTTTCCAACCAAGTCAATATTCTCAAGCTTCAGAAACTTTAAGCTCGGGGGAATTCTGGGAGTTGAAGTCCACGTGTCTCAAAGTTGCCAAGATTAAGAAACACCGGTCTAGACTAAAGGTGTTCAATCTACCAGCCGACAGATTCTCCTGAACTACAATTCCCAACAGCCCCAACCAGCCTGATTAGTGATACTGTACTTGACCAACATTTGCAGGGTCATGCCCCCCCCACTCCTGACCTGACTCAAAATGTAGAGAAACTCACCGGTGAGATTTTCGTCAAAGAAACTCATTTCCTGCACCACTAGCGATCGAAACAGTCTGTTACGGAGCCTGATATTCAATCTAGCAAACACCAGGGTGAAGAGGCCGCCTCGGATACCTGCGGTAAATGAGCTGATTGCAGATAAGAGATGTTATAGGACTGACAGAAACCAACAACGCAACACCCCTAAGCCCAGGATTACCTGTACGCTATCAAGAAAGGAATGCTTCAGAGAGGCACCCGTAAGATTCAACTCAGGTTTTGCTCCCAATATTACATTCAAATGTAATTTTAAAACCAAGAGAGCATTCTGCAAAAGCAGTATCTTTACAGGACAGGAGTAAAATTTGGACCTTTCCCATGGAACTCCATCTATAATGTTCTATAAAAGACATTTTTCAATTTGAGGAATTTCAGAACTTCTCCCAAACTTGACTAGTCACAGGATACCTTTCCCTCCCTGCAAGGTTTCCCAGACACACACACGCACACGCACACACACACACACACAAACCCCATGGAAATAGCAGAAAAGATTATTCCACACAATCCCACTCATTTTAACTTGTGTTCTTTCCCCAATTCCAGAACTTGCAATTTCTTGGAAGTTCCCATGTAAGAGACAATCTACATGACAGCCTGGAACCATTGCAAGCTACGTCACGCAACAACCATACATTCCAATCTTCAGACTGTAAGATAGTAAACACACCAACGATCTAATGAAGCTACCTTCCTATGGCTAGAAACGCCATGATCACCACTGCCTTGGAAAACTGGTCCATGGACTTCTGGATGACTATCCCATCAATGGCCTGGCCAGTGTAGTATGGAAGGAAGGTTTCTCCTGTTGAGAAGCAAAAAATCAGAATAAAAGTGAAAAGCACAAGGATTTGGCGGTCAACTTCAGAGCAATTTCTTTCCCAAGTCCCAAAAGATTTGAAAAAGTTGGGAATTAGTTGACGGTGCTAAGTAGAAATGAACAAGCTATGATCTACCAGATGTTGCAGATCACAAGAGAAGTGGCCACTCAACTCATCTGGAATTTAAGAATGACCAAAGGATCCATGCTTTGAATAAACCAATTTCAATTATTCTAGGTTACATTAACTTCCCGTTTGATATTGATCTTTCCCACAAAACCATCAAACATTCAGTAAACTTTATTTTAACCAACATCTACCCCACCCATAATGTCACAAAACCACAGGGTCATTAGTCTTTCAAACACACCACCAAGGCAATTAGGAGTATTCACGTTCTATTTTTATACCCTAATTACTCACCTAAAGCAGCTAGTAAGAGGAAGAAAAAGGCCACCACAAGGAAGTGAACATCTGGCTTGGTGTAGGACAGGAGTTTACAAATGGTGGCAGCTGAGGCCTCCTCTTTCTTTCCCCGAACCCCAGGAGAACTGGGGTCTCCAACGTCTTCTGCTTCAGCCCTGGATTCTGAATTAATCCCCAAGGCATCCCTGGCAGGGGTCACAGAGGAGAGCAGCTGCCAGAAGGAGAAAGTGGCCACCAGCGAGATGTAGGTCCAGGCGAACAAACCCCAAAACCAAGGGTCCTTGATGGTCTTTCTCACTTCAGAATAAAGAAGCAACTTGATCAGGGCATAAATCCCAATCGCCAAACAGACCAAGATGATAAAGATCCGGGACCCTTTCAACCGTTTGGGACCATAACTGGTGTTTTTGGCCACCCCAATGGAGGCCCCCAAGAGCAGGCAGCTGCGATACAGGCAAGAGCCCCAAATATCCAGCATGGAGTCAAAGATGTTGAAGTGCTTGAGATCCTGAAGGATGGTCCTGCTGTGGCGGTTGTGTTCGTACAACAGGGTGGTCAACGTCACATCCGTCCCTATGAAGGTGAGGGTGCTGGCCACCGCTGTCCAAGCACGCATCTTAAACCGGTTCCAGAATGAGGTAGAGAGGTGGGAATCATAAAACAGAAGGGAAGGAAGAGACACGAAGTTCTTAGGCCAGGGTTAACGCCAACATCACTACTCAGTTTTTTCCTGCAAGAGAGGAGAGAACAGGACAGCGTATTCACACATGACTTCTTAACTATGATTTACCTAAGTTGTAGTTGCTGGGCTTGCTTTGCACAACCAAGGAAAAGGGAAGAGATAGCTGGGCATCGAACCGTGGCTGGTTTCATCTAGATCTTATGAGCACCAAATTCACCGTGTTACAGTGCTACTTCCAAACCAGTTGAACCACTCATTGGGTACAATGGGTTTGCTGAATGGCCGCCATTTTGCTTAACAACCACTGTATAAAATCGGGCACAATCACCTGATGACCCATTAACGATCAGCACAACTTACAACCATAATTCTTGTCGTAAGTAGAGGACTACCTGTATAATCTTTCAGAAACTTTTGTTTCTTCCTCTAGTCTCATCTGATCTTCCTACCACTTCTTTTAAATTCTCCCTTTTTTATATATCTTTTATATCTTCTAACTTTTGAGCATCATTTTTAGATGTTTTAGCGCTCTCTCTCTCTCTCTCCTTTATTCTTCTTTTTCATGGCTACACCCCACCCTCTTATGCTGGTCTATGGATATAATCAGGATTTTATTTGTTATTGATATTTTCTGGAATAAACCATAATAAACTACCTTTGCAAATTAGGCTACCTGGCCGTACAAAAGAGGAAGTGGAACAGCCAACTGAATTAGCCTTATGACAAGCTGAGGGTTTAAAACAATGAATATTCCTCAATTGTTTGTTGCTTTCCATTTTAAACCAGCATCCTGGGACAAACCTCACCTCTCAGCATCTTTTTAGATAAGTAAAGATGAGGATTTTAAGGTAGCCCGGCAATTCAATGACCGTATTTTCTTGGAAAAAAATAAATAAAGGACAAACCTAGAAAAGCCGGCAAATCCAAAAGTCTAGGCATAAGGACCAAAAATGCTAATTATTTAACTTCATAACTTCGCACGACAAAGAAAAATCCAAAACAAAAATATGGCTTTTGGAAAAATAAACCAGTTTTGTGAAATAAAGGACTGTCCTTAATAATAAAGGATGGATGGTCCCTGTAACCAAGGACTGCTAGGCCGCTTGGCTGTTGCCATGGAAACAGGGAAAGTTGATCCTTCTGGGCTGGTTTTTTTTTAAAAAAAAATTGTTCGCCTTTCATTCAAATCTAAACCAAAGCCCTGAATGGGACATGTGTATATTCCTATTTATTTAATCTGAAGCCTTCAGGAAAAGTACCGGATGATCCAGAGAACGGAATCACATCAAGTTGGGAGGCTTGGGACTCCCAGAAAGGACTCCAGACCCTATCCGCCATGACTAAGGATGATGGGCCCTTCTGAAAGGGGTAGGAAGCAGAAAGAATTGGACAGGAAGGACAATGAAAAAAACCTCTTTGGTTTTAATCTTTCTAGGTTAAGCACAAGCTTTGGAAACTAGAGAGAGATGGGGGGACATTGCTTTCACAGATGCTATAAATAAATGGATTTAAAAGCATCCAGGTTTTATCAGGGATTTTTCAACCTCCCTTTCAAACTTGCCTTCATCTGGTTTGGATTTTAGTTGCATCCTTTCCAGATCAAAAGCCAATCCGAAAACATTGACATTTAAAACTGCAATGGCCTATAAATCTTACTCTGTATTTAATTCAGATAACGGGGTGAAAAACTCCCCGATTAGGGAACACCTTTGGAGATGCTCAGATTTTTAGACTTATACCAAACCAACCAGAATGGAGACATTCCAAATTGAGCCTAAAAGATAAAGATAAATTCTTTTTTTTTTAAACTTTCTATAAAATTGCTGGCCTATCTTTTTATATTTCCTTTGTTCTTTTCCCTTACCTTAACATCTGCAGAAAACATTGGCTCAACTTTGATCATCATTACAACTTCAGGGCCAACAACAGATTCTGTGTAAAGGCTCCAAAATCCTGAATGGGGGGGGGGGAAGGGAACTCATCGAAACATAATTTGGGGAAGTTTCATTTCAACCCAGTTAAATATGCTTAATGGCATAATAAGCCCCAAAGCTCCTTGCCAGAATCTGCCAAGTCATTTAAAGAGGAGGAAAAAAGCAATGCAAAAATTAACTTTTGGCCAGCACAATAAAATCAAATTTATTGACTTTATTTCATACCTTGGCTAAACAGTTGCCTTGCTTTGACCTAAAAATACGCTCCTTGCCAAAAATAAAACATTTTAATGTTTTTATTCCTTTACCAGGCAGTTGTCAGAGAGTTCCGCAGTGGAGATGCTGGATCTGCCCTTAAATGAAAGGGAGAGATTGACTTTGATGGGAAGGAGTGCTTCCTAATTTCCCGATAAAGCATCCAGGCTGCTCAGATGCCAAATTTAAAAAAAAATCCACTTTCCACCAGATTCAAAACACGCAGGGTGGGTGGGAAAAGACTGATTCAGCCTGATCAATCTGCTGCAAAGGAAGTTACCCAGATCTCAACTTATTTCCCGGTGTGACTCAGGCATTTTGATAAAATGGCAGGACAAAAAAAAAAAAAAAAGATCCTTGGATCCCTCAAAAGCCCCCATTCCCAACCTCCCTTTTAGTCAGACTTGTTTTCATCTCATTCGGCTTTTAGTTGCATCCTTTCCACCTCAAAAGCTAATCCGAATAGAAAAGAGATCATTTTTTTTTACCCACAGGTCTTCTTTGCAAAATTCAGGATATTTCTGAAGACTGGCAAGATGGGTGGGAGAGCTGCTGGGTGCCTCTAAAGCCTCCCAAATCTTTTTTTTTTTTTTAATCCTCCTGAGATCCCTGCAAGGTAGGCCCAGCCAACGCCAGGGACTCTCCAGCAGCTCCCATCAGGACCAGTATCTGCAGCCACAGCTTGGGGGCAGCAAAGGATTGGCCAACATCAAGCAAGCCAGCAAGAAAAGGTGGGCAGATCCCAGTTAAGGGTCTGAATTTCTCTTTCTGCAAACCCGGGGGTTCAAAAGTGGGGCGATTCTGCCTTTGCAAGCAAGGATTTGCCCCGCCTGGCGTCTGCATCAGCATGGAAGAAAGAGAAAAAAAATTAAATTAAATTAAATTAAAAGGACAGGTGTTTTGCAGAGAGGAGACGGGCTCATCTTCCCGCAGGGATGGGTCCAAAAAAAAAAAAAAGGCGTGGGAAGCCTTAGCTCTCTCTCTGCATCCTTCCAGGGAGGGAAGCCAGCCTGCACGGGTCTGCGGGTGCACGTGTGCATGCAAAACACGCCAACCCCCCCCCTCCCCGACCCTCTTTACCTGCAGACGAGAGCAAGACGCGCTAATCTCCTTTGGCCGGCGGAGGATGAGCGGCTCCCAGGACAAGGTCGGAAGGGGCGGGGTCTCGGCTGGACCCCGCCTCCTCGCGAGGCCCCGCCCATGCCTGCCTGCCTACCTTTGCAGCTGGAGAAAGATGCTAAGGCTGGTCCTCCCTTTCGGGCGATTACCAAATGGAGAAGCGGAGGAAACAAAAATAAATAACGCAACACACAGAGAGAGAGAGAGAGAGAGAGAGACTGAATCATCCCGCGTGAAAAAGCAAAAAGCATCCCCTTCCTAGGGAGGGGAAGGAAGACAAGCAGGGCTGGTGGGTGCAGCCTGGCCCTTCCCAGGGCTTTGCATGGATTGCAAAACCCATAATGCGTGACGGGGCGGGAGCAGAAGTGCAGGAAAAGGCGGTTTTCCAAAGCAAGCGGTGTGCGGGTGTGTTTCTATGTGGCATCGCAGCCTCCAATGGCTCCTTCCAAACTACTGAAGTTACTCTTGAGAGCTGCTGTCATCTCCAGCCCTCCAGCGTCCCTGCCAGGTCCTTGCATCCTCACAGTCGACTTATCTTGTGGCAGTGAGTTTCTTAGGCTGTGGGAAGCGGGGCTATTTTGAAATTATGTGGGAGCACTTCACGCTGAGAACTTGGGTCAGACACTTGGACAAGCAAGCTGCTTCAGTGCATCAGCCTAAATTTATTACATGATTATTTACATATTCACAGAGGCAATTTGGACCCAACCCCGCTGTTTAGCTCATCAGCCTGAGTGTTGGTCAATCTGCTTCTTTTGCACACACAAATGCAAAGATACACACACCACCTCAGTGCCCAGACTGTGTTCAGAATAGCATAGTGTTGACATTGTAGTCTTGTCGCCCACATTCTCCTAAGGATAAAACGAACATGCAGGCATCTTTGTGATTAGCTGGAGAAAGGAATTACCTCCTCTGATATTGCTTGTGGCTATCAGTGATCCTTCCTCCATTAATACAGTGCACAGAGCTTGCAAAAAATAGACACCTCAAATCACAAAAGGCCTGCTCTGCTGCCTTTTCAGAATTTCTTTTAAGAAACCTTTTTCTCGTTCTTTCTTTCATTTTCAAGAAACTTTGACGGCTTCGCTGCTCAAAGTCGCTTCCAACTGCGAGACGGGCAGTAAATAAACTAGATAATCGTAATAAAGCCCGCAGAAGGTTGAGCAGGCATCCAGCCTGGTGTGTGTGTGTGTGTAAGTGCGTGTGTTTGATGGAGAAGATACATAAACCCATTTTACAGATGGGAATACTGCAGTCTCGAGACAGGCCCCAAGTCATAGAGCATGCTTGCAAAGGATGTGAGGTTTTGAAGGGAGCATTCTTGGGTCAAAACCCAATGCTCTGACCCCACCCGACACTTGTTAGCTAAAATAAATAAGGAAAATCCCCATGCCACCCGCAAAATGTATAGCCTTTATGCAGGACTCTTCCACAAAGGCGAGAATTTCAATTAAACCATATTGCTCCCACCTCTTATATATCTATATGTCTCTGTTGGTCTTATTAGATATAGGGGGTTCTCGACTTACAACGGTTGTTAAGTTAGGCACACAATTGCTATGTGAACCTGGCTTCTTCACTGACTTGGCTTGTCAGAAGGTTGCAAAAGAGACCCGGGACACGGTCATAAATACGAGTCAGTTGCCAAGCGCCTGAATTTTGATCAGGTGACCGCGGGGATGCTACATGAGTCGAAAGCGTGGAAAACGATAAAGTCCCTTTTTTTCCGTGCCATTGTAACTTCAAACAGTCACTAAACGGGACGGTTGTAAGTCAAGGACTACCTGTTACGCATAGATATGTATACATCCGAAGTGAATGCCTACAAGAGGCACAATCTCTTTGATCAATCATCCCGTTTTCTTCACACTCGATAAGCTCTGCTCCGGGCTCAAGACCGTCTCGATCTGGAACGAGACAAACTGGCTCCTTTTCAATTTTTTCAGGGGGGGCTCCCCATTTCTCCCCAAAAGGCCGCCCTCCATTTTGTACGTGAGGGAGGACAGAGGTTTCCCTTTTCTCTTGAGGCTTTTTGGCTCCCCTTTGTAAGTAGCCGTCATGTTGGCGATAACCTGCAAAGGAGGAAGGAGAAAAAGATCGGGAAGATGGCCTCACGCTTAAAAACACACTAAGCTTCCTCCGATATGCAGAAGACAGTCCTCGACTTACGACTGTAATTGGGATCAGATTTATGGGTGTTGAATTGTTACGGTCATAAGTCGAGGCAATGACATGACCGGAAACGATTTTACAGCATTTTTTAAGGTAGTTCTTAAGAGAATCCCCAGAGGTGTGAAGCAAAGGCCACAGTCGTACGTCTGAACCCATTCTTCTGTTTTTTTACTGGAAACTGGCAAAATATGTCACACAAATCACAATCGTGGGACTGCAGGATGCTGCAACCGGTCACAAAGGCCGGTCAGTTGATCAAAAATGCAGCCCCGGGACTACAGGCGGTGGTGAGGATGTCGCCTGTCGTTTTATGATGGCCGGAAGTGCCTTTTGGGCCACAAAGCATCCGTTCCAGGCCTGCTTGTTATTTCAGATGCTTCTTCAGCGACCGTTCGTAAACCGAGGAACAGCTGTAAGGATCTAAAGTCTTGACTTACAATTTCTTTCACGGCGTTCTGTTGTTCCTGGGCGGCAGCCGTGAATGGCGGGAAGCGGCTGCTTTTAAACCCCCCGGATCCCTGCTCCTTCTTATATTCAGCCTAGGAGAGAGGAAAAGAAATGCGTTTGTTGAATGTGTTCATTATTATTAGGGCTGGGCGGGAAAGGAAATACGCTACAGCCACTCCTCATTTTACAACCGTTCATTTAGTAGCCCCCTGCTCAGGCAGAAAACCCTCTACCATTTCAGATGAGGGGGGCACTGCCAAGTCACCAACTGCAAAGGCCGAATTTGCATTTGCAAATCCCTTCTGAAGGATGCTGGCTTTGATCTCCCCAAGTTCATTTGCCACCTTGGAGAAATCAGAAGGATCCTTGCTGGTGATGATGTGGTGTGACTCGACACACAAACACACACACACACACACACACACACACAGCCCTTTTCAAGCCACACAACCCCCTGAATTTGTTCTCCTTTACCTCGGAGGACAGGCAGGCGTATCTGTTGTAGAGGAGGAAGAAAGGGGGGTATTTGGTCACAGGGCTGGCGGACGTGCGGAGCTCAAACAGAACTGGCTCCAGGGCCTCGTCCCACCCGCCCGGCTTCTCGTTCACAACGTTGTAAATGGAGGACTTCAGCAGGCCGTTGGTGCGGCAGTCCAGGTTCGTGCAGTTGGCCGGGGTGAGACTTTGACTAATGTTCCACCTCTCTAGTAAGAGTTTGACCACCTGAAAGTGCAGAACTACATGAAACTTTGGGCTCCGGACTCCAAAGGTGCCAATAGTTGAAGTTAGAAATAGCTACGTAGTTTTCTCCTTTTTTTGCATGGACTGCTTAGGTCCTGCCCACGGAGGAGAACAAGAAACTGTGCAGAATATATTTAGAAGCCAACAGGATTAAAAACAGATCTTTCAATAGCTTGATGGTAAGTTTCCCAGAGGGAGCATGGAGGCACAGACCACTGCTTAGCAGAAAGCAGGAGCCCAGCCTCTAGGCCCTAGGGCAGTGTTTCTCAACCACAGAACTTTAAGATGTGTGGACTTCAACTCCCAGAATTTCCAGCCAGCATGGCGAGCTTAAGATGTGTGGATTTCAACTCCCAGAATTCTGCAGCCAGCATGACTTACTGGGGAATTCTGGATGTTGAAGTCCCCACATCTTAAAGTTCCCGAAGTTGGGAAACACTGCTCCAGGGGATGAAAATTCTGACTCACCTCTTTGCAGAAGTCCCAGCTCAGATTGCACAAGATATTCCTGGATGCCCCAAACCTGTTTAAGAAATCACACGAGAAATACTCCTAAGTAGATGTGTAGGTTGAGATGTTTTTGCCATGTCCACGAAAGGCGTGGACCAGGGCATCTGGTAAGACAACGTGGCTTTCAAATCTACAATTCCTAGTTTTAGGGATTGGCCCTACGTGCATCTACCACCTTAAATCCCGTAATAGCAGATCAGCCCACCTGTAATACAAGGAAGCCAAGCCTTTGGCCACCGAAAAAGCGTCTCTCTTCAGCAACGGGAGAGCCTCCACCCACTTCGTATAATAATCCGTCACGGCAAGGATGTGACTGTGGCCTTGTCTGGACTCCGGGAAAGGACCTAGAGAACATCCCAAAGAGAGTCAGTTGTTGAGGTGACCTCACTGAGATTTAGGCGAAGGTGTGCAAGGTAAAACAAGGTAGTTACTCTGGAGAAAGGAACAAACAGAAAAGGGTCTCAGCAGCAAGATGGAGGAGGAGGAGGAGGAGATGATTGGGTTGCCGAATTAAAAACTAGCATTTGTTTAAAAAGACAGCAGGCTAGAAAGGAGGAGGCTGTGAGTTCTAGTCTCGTCTTAGGCATGAAAGCAGTCAGGGTCAATCATTAGGTGAGTTCTGCCTTGGGCATGAAAACAGGCTAGGTGACTTTGGGGCCAATTAACAGGAGATGGTGAGTTCTAGTCCACCCTAGGCATGAAAGCACCTGGATGACCTTGGGAAAATCACTAGGAGATGGTGAGTTCTAGTCAATCCTTAGGCACAATTGCCACCTGGATGACCTTGCGTCAATCATCTGGAGATGGTTCTAGTCACGCCTTAGGCTTTACAGCCAGCAGGATGACTTTGGGCCAGCCACTCCCTTTCAGCCCACAGTGGCATGCTCAGGTGACAAGATAGTTTATCAATTTCTATTGCAACTAAATGGATCCACACTTGTTTTATCTGGGGAAAAAAACCCCAAATCCTGCACTTGTGGGAAAACACTAGGAAGAAGAAAAAAGAAAGAATTGTTTTAAAAGCCATACAAATTGGAATAAACTACGCACGCACCATAAATATCCAGCCCTACAACCTCCCAAGGCAGCTCCACTTTAACCGGCCGGATTTTTTTGGTGAGGTTCTTGCTATGCTCTGCGTTCTGGCAGGTTTCACACAGCTTGATCTGGAGGAAGACAGGCAGGAAAAAAAAGACGAAGAAGCCATTTGCTTAGCGACCGTTTGAAATTGCAAGGGCACTGAAAAAGGTGACTTATAACCCAGTCCTTGCGCTTAATGACCGTTGCAGGGTCACGTGACCAAAATTTGGGCGGTTGGCAACTGGCATGTATTCGTGAGAGTTGCAGGCTCTTGGGGTCACGTGGTCACCGTTTGCGACCTTCAGGGTCACATGACCCCTGCTTGCAACCTTCCCAGCCAGCTTCTGACCACAAAGTCAATGGGGACGCTGGGTTTGCTTACTGACCACGTCATTTGCTTAACCGCCACAGAAATTCACTTAAGAACCGTGGCAGCAAAGATCGTAACGTTGGCTATAACTCACTTCGTTGCTTAGCAGTGAAAATTCTGCCTTCCATTGTGGTCATAAGTCAAGGACTACCTGTATCGTTGCAAATAATCGCTTCCTTTGGATCTCTGGGAATGAATCCGAACACTCCAAGCAATCATTTTCTCTGCCTAAAACGAGCAGTTCCTCCTCCCCCCCTCAAACATTTACCCAGTCTACCACATCCTTGACAATACCCAGCCAATAGTATCGGCTCTGAATCCGGTGGACCGTCTTCTTCTGCCCCAGGTGATTCCCCAGCTCCGTGAAGTGGCTTTCCAGGAAGACCTGCCGTCGTCGTTCGAGGTCAACCACCACTTCCCGCTTTTCTTCCTTTTTGGGGCCCACATAATAGAGGCAGCCTCCTGCACAAGGAAAAAGGAACAAGACAAAAAATATATATACAATGAGATGGAAAAAGAAGCTGGAAAAAATGGGTGCAATGATTGGCTACCATTTCTAGTGCAAGGTGCATCTGTCATTCTGCACGTGTCAATCTCCCCTCTTGGTCCTTTTCAATGTATTGGAGGGGTGCATGAAATCCTTCCATAAGAAGTCCTTGAAATGAGGCTGATCCAACTGACAGGACCAACGGACCAAGGATGATGGGATTGAAAGAGGGAAGGAGGAAGAGGAGGAGAAGGATGGAAGGAAGAGAAGGAGAGGAAGAAGAGGAAAAAGAAAGAAGAGGAAAAAGGAAGAGAAGAAGGTTGGAAGGAGGAGGAGAAGAGGAAGGAGAAAAGGGGAGGAGGAGGAGGAGAAGGATGGAAGGCGAAGGAAAAGAGGAAGAAGGAAAAGAAGGAGGAGGAGGATGGAAGGAGAAGAAGAAGAAGGAAAAGGGGAAAGGGAAGGAAGAGGAGGAGGATGGAAGGAGGAGAAGAAGAAGGAAAGGGGGAAAGGGAAGGAAGAGAAGGATGGAAGGAGGAGGAGGAGAAGAGGAAGCAAAAGGAGAAGGAAGGAAGGAGAATCAGTTTTAAATTTACTGAACCTAACATCTTTTAACAAAATAACACCTTGCTTGGAATGACTTACTTGCTATGATGCCACTCTCCTAATTTCTTAAATTAGGATTAAAACCCAAATCACCTCCAATCAGTCCAAAGCCTGCGAGATCTCTTGGTGGAAGGGATGCAGAAGCAGCTTTGGGTTGTTCTGCACCCTCCCCCTTCCCCATCTTTTCCTGCTGCCAATCAAGCTAATCTCCCCTCCCCCCAACCCTTCCCATGTCCCCGATGCCTCCTTGCCAGCCTCGGGCTGCTGCAGCTGCAGACATGCCTCCCCCCCCAAAAAAAAACATCCTCTCCCCCCTCTCTTTTCACCTTCCACAATGAATTTCTGGGCGTAGCGTTTCAGATTCTTCCGTTTGATGGAGCAGAAGCTGGCCGGGAAGCAGCCTTCGGAGAGGAGGCGGAAAATATCCTCAAACTTGCTGGTGGGGCTGCAGGAGCCTTCGCCGACCACCTCCTCCTCCTCTTCCTCCTCCTCCTCGGCCACTTGCAAGGCAGAATCCATGTTGCAAAGGAGGGTCCGGCCGGGCAAGGGCCTGGCTTCTCAGGCCAGGGGCTGGAGGGGCTGAAGACCGCTGGGCTGCAGCTGGGAAGCTCCGATCCTTTTATCCAGGAACTGCAGCTGTGCTCTGCTGGTTTTGCTTTGGCTTAAGGGATGATGCACAAGTGCCCCTTGCTTTGCAAAGCTGTCGGGGAGGGCTCTTTCCCGCTGTTTGCATCAGGATGGGATGCTCCGGGTACATCTGGTACATACTTTGGGGCACGGGGGTTGGGGGAGTTGACATTTGACATAGTCGACAGAACAATTAATCAGAGTATTAATTAAAAGTGCCAATTCATAGAGCTGACAGAACACTTAATCAATGGAACGGTTTGCCTTCGGAAGCTGTTGGTGCTTCAACACTGGAGGTTTTTAAGAAGAGATTGGACAACCATTTGTCTGAAATGGTAAAAGGTCTCCTGCTTCAGCTGGGGGATGGACTAGAAGACCTCCAAAGTTGGCAACTTTAAGGTAAGTAGAGTTGGATTCCCCTGCAATTCCTGGACAAAAAAGACAGTTTCCCAGAAGCAGCCCAGCGATCTTCGGTCCCTCCAGCCAGACTCTTGCCCAGCTGGACGGATGGACTACAACTCCCAGAATCCCCCAACCAGTGCATTTAACTGTTGTCCTTTCTCCCCACATCAGTATGCAAAAGACCCTATTGAGAAAGCCAGCTTTCTTGTTTTTAAGTAAAGGAGCCCTGCCAGGAGGAAGAAAAAAAAAAGCAATGGCAACTGCCTTCTTGCTAGCAACAAAGCTGCAGATTTTCCCAGGCTGGCTTGCAAAAACTCCGCTGGGTTGCTCTCTTGGGGTCACGAAACGGACTTAGCCCCGGCCCAAAAGGGCTCCCCTTCTTTCCTCCGGGCCGTTCCGCTCCTCTGGGGACTCCAGAGCTGGGAGAGATGCTCCGACCTGGCTTCCTCCGCTTTGGGCGCCGCTGGGTAATTTGCAGACGCTCCCTGGCGCGGGCTGGCGGTCGGGACGCTTTGAGCGACGGACCCGTTGCCCGGGCAACCCCGTTCCGTCCGCCGGCGGGTCCGGGCGGCAACATGGAGCGCGGCGCGTGGAGCCCGGGCCGGGGTCGCTTCCTGGCCTGCGCCTGTTTCCTCACCGATAATCTCTTCGTGGAGCGCTACGGCCTCCACCTGCGCTACCAGGGCGACCCGGAGCAGCTGCGCAGGGAGTACGGGCCGGTGAGCCCCGGGGCGGCGGCGGATCCCTCGCCCACAGTGGGGAAGGGTGGGGGAAGGGTTCGACTACAATCCCCATCGTCCGTGCCCTGCTGAGCCCCGTTCTTTCCTTCGCAGGTCTTGAGGCAGCGCGGCTGTAGGAGCGAGGAGGACTTCGCGGCCGTCCTTCGAGAGGTCTGGTCGGGCGAGGCTGGGCAGGAAGACCCGTCGCCCCTCCGGGTTTTTGTTGCATTGATTCTGCCCTTTTTCTGCTGAAGAATCTCAGTAGCCTGATTAGAGAAAAACACACACACACACTACTCGACTTACAACCACAATTGACACCCAAATTTGAGTTATTACTGCTCTGTATTAGCTGGTAGAATCACACCAGCTTAAGTGTGTATCTATAGACACACACATATATATCAGCTGGAAGAATCACACCATTGTGGAATTTCAGTCTTATTACATTATTTTGAGGAATCATACAATTGTGAATTATTCCATAGTATTATTGCGCTATATTAGCTTGAAAAATAGATAACCTTTGTCATCTTTTACTGGGGGCACAATGGCACACAACTGTACGATGGTTATGATTCTAGAATGGTAGCCTGCCCTTTTTTGTACAGTTCAAGGCAGTGTACAAAACGCTTCCTTGCCTCTTATTTTCCCCAGAATGTTCCTGTGAGGGGGGTTGGGCGGTGCGAAAGACTCTGATCAAAAGTCACCCATCACCCACAGATTTATGTGTACTAAAATTATGTGTACTAGATACCCGGTTTCTGGTCCAGCAGTTTTTGAATTTTATGAGACCCCTGGCTTTTTCTGTAAACAAGAAAACCAAGAGAGAAACCTCCCTTGCATCTGTTTAAGTATCTTAATTAACAGTTTATAAACACAGATTGAATTGCTGCAGGTTGAAAAAGAAGTGCAGAGGAGAAAGGAATTGGATCATCAATCCAGAGAAAGAAAAGCAATCATCTCTCAGAATTACAGACCAAAGCACCCACAGCTATATATTTTACAGGTAAAGGATGTGCTTTGTTGCGTTTGCACATCAGTTTATGCTCAGAGGACCAGGAGGAAAGGGGAGGGGGAGATTTTTTCTATTAAGCAAATTATAAAAAAAAGTGAGACTAACTTGAGACTTCACAGCCGTTTCTGACAAAAGAGGAAACTGCATAATCTAAATGAGATAGAGGGATAATTTACCTGGCTAGGGAGAAGCATGCAGCCTTGGAACCTGCTCCGAGTCCCTAGAGTTAAGAGCACTGGCAGCAGCCCCCAAAGTCTGATAAAAGTTAAATGCAAGTTAATCAGAAGTTATTCTGTTCAATTCTCTTTTTCTTGTTCTCTCCTTATCCCTTTCTGCTATGCTAGGAATCATTTTTTAATCCGGAATTTTTAGAAACCGTCAAATACTGCAAATCCCAAAATGCTGATCTCCAAGGTCTCCTGCG
This sequence comes from Protobothrops mucrosquamatus, assembly GCF_001527695.2. Taxonomy (NCBI): domain Eukaryota; kingdom Metazoa; phylum Chordata; class Lepidosauria; order Squamata; family Viperidae; genus Protobothrops; species Protobothrops mucrosquamatus. Next base: position 98,261 of record NW_015386539.1, read on the forward strand.
CCGTGTGGAATCTTTATCAGGTAAAAATCGACGTTCATTTATCAGTAGCCTGCAAACAGGCTATGCCTCTGGCGGGCTGAGCTTACTGTTTGGGCCTGTGGCCCAGAGGCAAGGTTCCGATTCTCATGCACAGATGAATCTTTCTCACCCTTGCTGATGGAAGTTCCATTCAACTGGGGAAATTCATTATTTTATATGCAAATAAATTAAAACTCCTGAATTATGGCCTTCTGCCCACAAACGTCTAAGCTTTACTATAAATAAAAAAAATAGACTAACTTATTTTATCACCTGGAAAATATACTTACTCATAATAGGCAGTAAAAAGTGAATTTCTGTCTTCCCTGGTGATTTTCTTCTCTACTTCAGATAAGAGAATCTACAGGTTACCAATATTCACCAAGGAATTCTGCGAAGCTTTTGTTGAGGAACTAGAACATTTTGAACAGTCCGAGTTGCCTAAGGGAAGACCCAATTCTATGAATAACTATGGGGTGAGTTTCACATCCTGTAGATGGCAAAAATGTGGAATGATGTGGGAATTCGTTTTGTTAAATGCATTTTCTCACATTAGAGAAAACAGGGTTATTTGTATTCTATCCTGGCCCTGCTTAAATACAAAACAGTTATCAATGCTACATTGATAATATTTGGCATAATAGAAAAACCAAAACCCTTGAAAGAAATTGACCCGAATCTTCTGTTAGAATATTCATCATCTTTTTTTCCCTTTTATTTTCTGACGCCCTTTCTCGTTCACATTTATGGCAGGTGCTTTTGAATGAACTTGGACTGGACGAAACATTTCTTACACCTCTGCGAGAGAAATATTTGCAACCGCTGACAGCGCTGCTTTACCCGGACTGTGGAGGGAGCTGCTTGGACAGCCACAAAGCTTTTGTTGTGAAATACGCACTGCGTGAAGATTTGGACTTGCACATTCATTACGACAACGCAGAAGTGACCCTCAACGTCTGCCTGGGGAAAGAGTTCACCGAAGGCAGCCTTTACTTTGCAGAATTTAGACAGGTGCCGCTTTTAAAACTTCATACAGTTGATTGTAATCTTTTACATCATTATGGGCAATTAACTACCATATGATGGGTAGTTAATGCTCCTTCCTTCTCCTACTTCCCCCACAACAACCCTGTGAGGTGGGTAGGGTTGAGAGTGCGACTGCCCCAAAGTCACCCAGCCAGCCTTCATGCCTAAGGCAGCACTAGAACTCACTGTCTCCTAGTGATTGGCCCAAAGTCATCCAGCCAGCTTTCATGCCTGACTAGAACTCCCCATCTCCTGGTTTTAGCTGGGTGCCTTAACCACTAACTTCCACAGCTTGTAGTAGTGAATTGCATATGTAGATACAGCATGAATGAATATTTTCTGAAAGCTGCCTTGATTTGAAGAACTCAACTGCTGAAGCAGCTCGTAACCTGATCTGTCCACTCTTTTCAAGGATGCCAAGCCTGTGCCAAATTACCTGGAGGTTGAACATGTGCTGTTCTATGGATTGTTCCATCGCGGAGGGCAGCTCCACGGGGCGCTGCCCATTGCCTCTGGCGAACGCAGGAACCTGATTATCTGGATGCGATCTTCGGCTGTCCGCAACCGACTTTGTCCCATGTGCAACAGAGAGCCTGACCTCATTGAAGCAGAGGGATTTGGGGATGGGTTCACTACGATTCTGGAGGGCAGCCCACCTGGGACCACAGACGTGTGCTCTTTAACATAAAAAGACCACAGAGGAAGAGGAGAACTCTATGTCTGGATTTTAATAAATTTTCAAAATCTGACTTTAAGACATCAATAGTCTCTTCTTTGTGCAGTCCTGAGTGCTTGGTTATTTCCTTGCAGACGTTTCATTGCCCAACTAAGCAACATCATCAGTGGTAGAAGGCAATGTGGGAGGAGGAGGAGGAGGACTGTGGGGTCCTTGGTGCTCTGAGATTGTTTTCTTGCAGACGTTTCATTGCCCAATTAGGCAACATCATCAGTGTGAGGGTGGGTGAAGTGCTCCCTGCTTTTATATGCCAACCTCTATTAGAGTCTCTTCATCTTCAAATTCACCCCCCCCATCAATCCTATTTAGTTGGTATCTCTCCAGCATAACAGCTAAGTACCTTTTTAAAATCAGGAGCTTAAAAAAATACTATTTTGAATGCTTTATTTTTTAAATAACTACCTTTCCTTCTCAGTTATAACAGCTTCCAACTGGAATGCAAAATTTTCTATTTATAACTTCCGGTAATAAAGCCAACAGCTTCAGGAATCTTGGAAGGGAACAAATAAAAAAAAAAACACCTTGTTTTAAATAAAAAAATCGTGAGCGAAGAGTAGGGGAGATGGGCGGCATAGAAATCAAGAAAACACGTTTCATCAACGAAATCTCTTAACTGGAAGGAAACTCTTCCAACCTTCGGCTCACGTGCATTAACCGAGGTGGGAACCAAAGTGCGCAGCTTCCGATTTCCTCGCCGGACTTATGTACCAACAGACCAACCGGAAGTGGCCGCTACAGTTTAGAGAACGGCCGCCGTTGGGGCGAGGGGGGGGCGGCTGCGTTCGCTTTCCGAATCCGCGGATGGTGCAGAGAAGCCGCCTTAACGAGGGCTCTGCGCCTCACGCCGTGCCGGGCCTCCTCCACCCCACAGGCGGGGCGCTTACCTGACTCGGTAAGTCAAAGACAACGGGGCGAATTCGGATCCATAAAAGCGGAGCAGGTTCGTCCTTAGCGCGCATGCGCTCCAAGCGGCCGCTCTGGAGACTTGGCGGAGGCGGGATTATAAAGGCAGGGATGCCCGCGGATTGGCCAAAGGCGGCTAAACGACAGCTAGGAAAGCGAGGCTTTTCTTAAAAGGCCAGTACTCCAGACTCAGAAAGACCCGCCCCTTATTAAGTAGAAAAGGAAGATTATTAATAACACTATAAATATTTTGCGTACAGATAGCTGGAAGACCATTAGGGAGCAATTTCACTATTCCAAAGGAATAAAACCTAAAAGGAATAAAAATTACATCGATTCTGTTGTTTCTGCATCAATTCAGATGATAGAGGCAAGTTTTAGTTGGAGATGAATAACAGGAGTAGGTCTTTGTTATATTTTATATTATTTTTAACATGTTTCATATTTTATTTCATACTTTATTTTATATATTGTATTTTTTACAAATAAGGCATTTCTAGAGGGTTGCAATGATGAAGGGTATTCTACTGTGGATGTTAAAAAAAAACAAAAAACCATTTCATCTGTCTGAAACAGGACGAAGAGCAAGATGGCTCACAGCCAAGCTAAAAAACGCAGGAGGAGTCGAAGCGATTCCCGGAGCCGGCAGCGAGACAAGGAGGAAGATAAGAAAAGGAGGAAGAACAGCAAAGGTTCCCGAGAGAGGAGGAGTTGGTCCCCAGCAAGCAAAAAAGAATCGGAACCCCAGGAATTCAGGATGAGTTTATCCTCTTCCAAAGATGGTGAGGAAAAAAAACACCCCAGCTTTTCCCCCAAATTGCAGTCCTGTTTGTATGGCTGCAAATCTGTGGGTTAACAAATGCGTAGTTGTGGCTTCCAAATGAACGTCGTTGAAAGATGGAAGGATGGGGACCTCTCCTCAACCTTCCATCTTGTTTCCTTGCCAATTCAGAGGGGGGGGGGTTGCCTTCCTTGGCTTTGGCTTGGTAAGCCAAACCCGCTTTTCCCTACTTTAAAACTTCCCGGGAGTTCCACCAGGACTAGTAACTTGAAGATGTTAACATTTTAAACAGGAAGCTTGGTCTCTCGGGTAGAGTGGGGGTGGATGCAAGAGGCTGAATGTCAGTTCTCGCTGTTTGCAGGCACGCATTTAAGGCAGCCTTAAAAGGGGGGAATTCTGGGAATTGAAGTCCACCCATCTTAAAGGTTGAGAAACACGGTTTTAAAAAGCAGGTTGATACCGATTACCTCATTTTTTAGGGTTGCAGAAGAGCCCAAACTATTTTAAATAGTTAGTTTCCCAGCTCACCCCATTCGGACATAGTCTCCATGACAGGTTGGGTCTGGGTGGGACCAGCAAAGAGGATCAATTCCTCTCCCCCTTGGTGATGATCATGTGCAGTTCTCCTGTGAAATGATAATAAATGAAGGCGGTGGGACCACATCTCTTGAATTCCCAGCCAGGTTGGGGATGATTGTCCTCCAGAGCGCCTGCTTATCTTCTGTTCCATTCTGGCTCCTAGTGAGAAAGAAGCAGAAAGTGAAGAAGAAAAGGAAAAAGAAGGCCAGCTCCTCCTCCTCCTCTGAGACCACCTCTTCCTCCTCCTCCTCTTCTGGGTCGGCCTCCTCTTCCAGTGCCTCCTCGGACGAGTCCCACAACGAAAAGGCCAAATCCGAAAAGAAAAAGCAGAGGAAGAAGAAGGCTTCCAAAGGGAAAGACAAGAAGCGGAAGAAACGAAAAGAGAAAAAGAAGAAGAAGAAAGCCAAGAAGGAGAGGGGAAAAGAGGAGGCAACTAAGAAGGAGGAGGCTCCAGGCCCTTCACTGGAGCAGTGGCAGAAGGAGGCTGGATCGGATTCTGGGCCTGGTAAGTCTGGCCTTTATAGCACGGAAACTCAGCTCAAGCAAGCCTGGGGGGAAAAAACTCTCCCAAGAGCAGATTGGAGGAGCAATTGAGAGGCTACAATAACATAAAACAGTTCTCCTTGACTTAGGACCACAGTTGGAATCAGAATTTCCACGTCTAAGCATGGCGGTTGTTATCCAATTTTATGACCTTGCTGCCACAGTCCTTAAGAGAATCTAGCTAAGCCAGCTGGGAAGGTCGCAAATGGGGATCATATGAACCCAGGACGTGGCAACCGTCGTAAATCCACGCAGTTGCCAAGTGCCCCAATTTTGAAACTCAGAATCCTCTTAGGGGTAGCTGGCGCCTTCCCCACTGCGCCAACCTGGCTCTCCTAGTCAAACATGATTGGCTGCTTTTTGTTCTCACGCCGAGGGTCGGTTCCTTCTCGAGGCTGGCCAGGCACTGTCTCAAAATTAAGGATCCTTCACTGGTCAGTTGCTTTCTCCTCACGTCCTTCTTTCTCTCAATGCTTGTCCGTGATGAATAGAGGTTTGTTGTTTTTCCCGTGAGGGCCAAAAAATCCTGGGTCCTTTCTCTCTGTGGGGTAAAAGGCAGAGCCTCTCCTACAGCCGATTACGGGAACTGTTGAAGAGTTTGGTGGCCTCCCCCATTTTCTGACGTAGGTTTCTCTTCCAGCCCTGACGGACGAACAGAAGTTCCGCATCCAGGCCATGAAGCCAATGACAAAAGAGGAGTGGGACGCCCGCCAGAGCGTTATACGGAAGGTCCTCGACCCTGAAACGGGCCGGATGAGGTAGGACAACTTCAACGGAAAGCAGTTTGCATGGAATATCATTTATTTTAATTTTTGAACATCGGGGTGTGTTTTCCCCCCTCGTTTTGTCTTGTTTGCTGTCTCTGCAAGAGCTTGCCTGCTGCTGGTTTGATTTTGCTGCCAGGGCACCGAGATCTCTTTTGCCCTAAAATCAGAGGTGGATCTGGGCACAAGCCATCTCTCAAAGATACAAATCTGTGAAGTTGGCATCTCCATTATTAGTACCCAGAAAAGTCTTCAGTATTACAAACACAGCATCTGGATCCTCAAATATTTGCTGACGGGCGGGTGTTGCCTTCATCCCCCTTTGCAAACACGTGTTTGCTAAATTCGAATCGATTTCTTCCGGCTTTCCTGAAAGCTTTCAAGCACAGTAGAAGGCCGTATAGGCGAGTCCTTGGCTTATGACCACCATTGACACCAGAATTTCTGCTGCTAAAAGAGGCAGTTGTTCACAAAGTTCTTCTTGATTTTGCGACTTTTTTTTGCCACGGTTGCTACGCGAATAAACCCTCGTGGCAATAGTTAACTTGACCTCTTGTTAAGGGTCAGCTGCTTTCCACATTTTTATGGATAACATCTGTTGCTTGAGGAAGTCAGTGGTGTTTCTCTTGCAGGCTTATTAAAGGCGACGGAGAGGTCCTGGAGGAGATTGTGACGAAAGAAAGGCATAAAGAAATAAACAAGGTTAGTGACTTTCTGTGATCACAACAAGCTTGGATGCAGCTGGCCTGCTTGGACAGGATGAGGGTCATTGACTTCACAACTAAAAGCGGGCTGTGCTTTTCTTCAGAGGTTCGCATTTCACGGCCCATATTGTTGACAAGGCACTTGGTTTCTGTCTCCACATCTGCCCTTTAAAGCACCCCGAGCATCATGTCTATGGAGATTCCCAGCCATCCAGGTCACGGTTGTCCCAAAAGTTCTTTTTCCAAAAGACAACTGGACTTCATTTTTCCTTGAAGACATTTCACTTCTCAATCCAAAAGCTTATTTGGTTCTGATGGAAGGAAGATGAACTGAAGAAGCTTCTTGGATGAGAAGTAAAACGAAAAGCAAAGAAAATCCAGTTGCCTTTTGAAAAAGCCCCTTTGACACCCCGAGCATCAGTCTCCCCTTAGCAAGATCAGAACTTCCTAACGCGTGGGGTGAGACATTGCGGACAGACAGACGTCAATCCAATTCCCCCTTGATTTTCATCAGCCCTGGAAACCTAATAGCTTCAGGGCAACCAATCCACCTTCTGGATTTTTCTGTCTCCGGGGATCCTGGCAGATTGGGACGTGGGGGGGGGGGCAGCTAAAGAAGACTTTGCCTTTTTCTAAGGCAAGTCCCCCCCCTTTCTAACCTGTATCCTTATCTCCTTTTGCAGCAATCCACCCGGGGAGACGGCTTTTCATTTCAGATGAAGATGGGGATGCTGCAGTAGCGGGACGGATTTCTGAAACGGCAGAGATGGCCTCCTTGGCTGTTTGCAAAGCTTTCGCCCCAAACGAGGCACGCCCGGGTGCCAGAGGGCAGGATCTCTTCTAAGGCCGCAGTGCACCAGCCTTGGGGGGCTCTCCCCCTCCCCTTCTGCTCCAGGGGCCCCTTGATTTTCCCAGGAGTCACTTCAGCTGCTCTTCTCGGCTTCCCATCCTCTTGAGGTTAGGGAGTGTAGTTTCACGTTCTTCTTGGGGGGGGGAAAGGGAGAGTTGGAAACAGGAGCAAAGACGGGTGAATACAGGGCTGCTGGCAATGGTTTGGGGGGGAGGGGGGTGTCCCTGACTGCTTCCCCCCCCTGTGCCAAAGGTCCCCCTCCTGAGTGATTCCTTGCAGCTAAAGAGGCTGCCGATCTCCTCGTCGGTTATCTGGTGACCTGGCAGGGAAAACCCGAGCAAAAGAACGACTTCCCGTCACGCTAAGGAAAATATCAGCCTTGCCAGCAATGCAGTCCAGAGACTGGGGCGCTGCACCAGCTCATTACCAGGAGGGAGAATGACTCATCGCCTCCCTGATCCGGCCAGAGGAGGGCAGAGCGCAGGCCTGCTGCAGCTCTCCTTCAGGTCTGCCTGGCACGCTGCCCACCCACCCACCCACCCCCTTGATCAAGGAGGCAGCACAAGAGCTCCAGGGGAGTCTGGAATGAGGCCTCCTGGCCCGTTTCTCCAGCTGCCTCAGCTCCTCTCTTTCCAGGCAGAAGGGGCTCGGCTTTCTTTTCTTAAGGGTGCCCTGGCTTCCCAGCCAATTGGGGAGGGTAAAGGCCAGTTTGGGGGCTTCCAGAGAGCCGATTCTGGATTCCTGCTGTGGGCAGGGCCGGGAGAAGGCTGGTCTTCCCCAGTTGGTTTGGACGTCAGAGAATGTCTTGGAAGGTTGCCAGTTGCTCAGCCCCGATGTGTGATTTGACTTCACCTCCTGCTAGTGATGAAGGCAAAGAAGGGCATCGTAGCTTCCTAAGCTCATAACAGACGGTCTGGCAAAATCTACCCTCTGCCTGGGCTGCTAGCTTAATTCTGCATTGGTTGCTACTGGTTTAATTTAATTTCTCTCCTCCTCCTTCCGTCTTTCTCCTCTTCCTATGCTCCTCCTCCTCCTTTTCCTTCCACCCTTTTCTTCTATTCTTCTCTTTCTCCTTCTCTTCATCTTTCTTCTCCTTCTCTTCCTTTCATTCTCCTTTTCCTTCCATCCTCTCCTTCTATTCTTATCTTTCTCTTGCTTTTCTTCCTTTCAATCTTCTTCTCCTTCTTCCACCCTCCTTTTCCTTCTCTTCTTCCTTCCATTCTCCTCCTCCTTGGGTTGGAGAGCATTCAAAGCCTTGTCAATCATTCATTCTCCGACAGTCGCTTTGTGCAATGTGCACATAGCCTTCCTTAGGGGCAAGAGAGTTCTCTCACTCTTTCCGATTCCTCCTGTTTCTAATCCTGCCCTGGGCTGATTGCCCTACAAGCACCGACTGGGTTGCCCTGACCCACAAGGCCAGTGGGAACCACACGCTGGCCAATTCTTAGCATCCTTTGGCAAGCAAGCAGCTGCTGAGCTAGCTTATGTAAACCCCATTCCCATCACAACCAGTTAATCATTAATCCGTGCTTGGAACACGCCACCTAGGCTGAATTCACCCCAAAAGAAAATCAAACAGAAGCGTGGGAGAGGAAAATATTGTAAAGTGTGTGTTTAAAATTCTGCAGAGCACCCAGTCCTGCAGAGCTAAAGGCCCTGAAATCGTGCCGATTCCCAGAGCTAAAGGCAAATTTAATATTCTTCCTGTGAAACCTGCCAAATGAAAGTGTTCTTTAAAAAAAAAAATGGGCTGGATTGTATTCTTTGCATGTGTTGTTTCTTTTCAAAACTGCAAGCACCAAGCTGAAGGAAAAATTGAAATTGTTGAAGCGATGAATGTTGTGTCATCTGTCCAACTGGAAATGCTTATACAGGATGCTGATGTAGCTAATTTAACTAATTAAAACAACCTTCTAAATGATCTTGGTGGTTTCATGGCCTCGTCCGTTCAGTTAGAGAAGGAGAGCTGCTCGGAACTGGGTGTGTTTTCCACATTTTTAGGCCAGTTTAAATCCTGGATAAGGATGGATCGCCACCTGGTGATCCACTGGAAGAAGGGATGGTTTCCTAAATGAAGAAAGGCCTGCACTATCACCAATAAAATTATTCTACCCATGAATAATAAAATAACTAAAACCAATTTGTTCTCCTGCTTTCCTGTTTTGCCTCCGTGGTTTAGCAGAAACTGCAAAACACGATCCTTTTATCTCTGCATCCTTATCAAGTTTCCAAGATACTGCAGTGAGTTCATTTGAGCTTTGAGGCACAGCGGGTGCTTAAAACAAAGAGACTTCCCTTGTTTGAAACCCACCCTGATTAAGGAAAGGGAGACTATATTTGCAAAAAAAAATCTAGGGAGTGCCAGGGAAAGTTGAACCCAACGATGCCCATCAAGGGAAATGGACACTGGTTAAAACTGGCCCGGGGGCGTTTCCGATCCGGTTTCCGGCACGCCTTGCAAAGAAACAAACACGGTGAGCAAAACCTTCCCAGTTCTTTTAATTAAGAGGTTCACATACAACTGATAACTGGATACAAAGCACAGTCAGGTGGCAGGGGAGAAGATGGTAGTCACACACGACAACAGCAAAGCGCCCGACAGTATCATGCACAAAGAAAGGCAGGAGCAAAACGAACAAACAAAAAAAGATGGAACAGGCTAAGCTAGACCCTCAAACATCCCAGTTGTGTATTTCCACCGGGGATCATTTTATCCCCATCCCAGTTGTATCCTTAACAGTTAGATTTCTCCTTTTCTGGTGCCAACTGGACAGGTTTAAAATGACATTAGAACAGGTAGAAAAAGAGGACTAACAGGAACGCAACTTCAGCTCAATCTGGCAGAAACCTAACTGAAGTCCCTCAGCTTCACTGCACTGTAGGACGCGATTCTTCAAACTTTTTTCCTGTTTGAAACTCTGCCCCGATTGAAAAGAAGTAGGCTTTCTTTCCGTCAAGACATTCCCATTTGCCTTCTACCTTTACAATCCACCTTTCTGCTATCGTGGGGCTTAAGGGGGTGACGTGTGGGAATTGCCAGGTCTCTGATCAGGTTGGCTCCAGGCAGATGGGCTAAGAGCAAAATAAAACTGAATTATACCCTCCTTTGAGATCAGGGGTGTCCAACCTTGGCCACTTTTAAGACCTGTGGACTTCCAACGCCCAGAATTTCCCAGCCAACCTGGGCAGACCTCAACTCCCAGAATTCCCTAGTCAGCATGTTGAGGTCCACCCACATTTAAATTGCCAAGCTTGCAAAAAAACACTGACACTGACTTTCTCTTTACACATTTTGCAAATGCACACAAAGACACGAGACGTTTTTATTTCCCCCTTTAGAGTTTGCCAGTGTACGCGTCGGGTTGTGTCTTGGCTCAAGGATTTGTGTAGAGCAGAGAAGGAAGGGATGAAGTCCCAAACTCTTGATTCTCTTGGCAATTTTTGTGGCGTCCTTTTGCACGACAGACGGAGACGCAATGATCAGACGAGACAGCAGAAACGCAATCCATTGGGACACCTCTTCCACTCCTGTTTTTCAACATCCATCCCTAAGAACTAGGCTCAATCAGAGGGGGAAAAAAATTCCCTAAAGTAATAAAAACCTGCCCGTCCCCTTCGCAGTTGGCTTAGGATCATGCAATATGGCTTCCTAAACCACTGAGAATTTTACTCCATACAGTGAATTTTACTCCGGCATTTTTCAAGGGGAGAGAAACAGGACGCCGGAGAAGTGCACATAATTTTTAAAGGGGGGTATATAAAAAAGAGTGTTGGGTGAATATTGGTTCATTTTTAAAAAATATCCAGGCAAACCACCGAAGGTTGGAAAAAGGCCAGTTTCACAGTGCAGAAGTCTGAGACGTTTGGATGCCCATCAGTCTAGGGGAAAGGAAGCAAAGTTGGACAAAGACGCGCCTGCAAGAGAGAGAGTGATACAAGCGACCGGAGGCGAAAGAGGAGATAAAATTTGAGTAAATATAAAAAACTAGCAGCATTGCAGGCCAGTAAGACAAGGCTGATCTCCCAGTGAAGAGGGAGGATCAGGCTTTAGGATGGGCTGAAAGACCCCTTGGCAGCAGCTAGAAAATCTGAATTGCAAAGAGTGGAGACCAAAAGAGGGTGAACAGCCTGGCCCTTCCTCAGAGACAAATGCCCCCGTCTTCCCCCCCCCCCCCGATGCCAAAAGCTTTAAAACATCTTTAAAGCCAGGTAAATGAGTAGAAAAGCCAGAGGAAATACAGGTAGTCCTTGACTTTCGACCACAATTGAGTCCCAAATTTCCGTGGCTAAGCGAGACATTTGTTAAGTGAGTTTTGCCCCCTTTTGTGACCTTTCTTGGCATAGTTGTTAAGTGAAGCTGGTAACACGGTTGTTAAGGGAATCACGGCTTCCCCCATTGACACTGCTCGTCAGAAGGTCGCCAAAGGGGACCATGTGACCCCCGGGGACGCTCCGTCCGTCATAAATATGAACCGGTTGCCAAGTGGCCAGATTTTGATCCCATGACCACGGGGAGGCTGCAACGGTCGTAAGTGTGAAAAGCAGTCATACGTCCCCCTATTTTCTGTGATGTTGTAGCTTCAAATGGTCACTAAATGAACGTTCTAAGTCGAGGACTGCCTGTATTAAAATCCACTTCGGCTCTTTTTCAGCATCAGGCAGGAGACACACCTTTTCCCTCTGCTAATTTCCCTTGTCGAGTTGACAACGACAAGGTGGTTGACATGGCTAATGAACTTTTTTAAAAAATCCCCTGAACTATTGAAAGGGTGAAATGGGTGAGAAATCTCTCCCTGCGTTCCGCCTGCCGTGTTGCGTGTCTGTAGGAGCAGACCGTTGTGCCGTGGCTTAACAACATTTAATGTCATGCGCTATAAATCCGGAAGGAGTCGCTTGAGGAAAAAAACAAACAAACAAACAGACCTTCTTCCTAAAAGTTTCTCAGTGCAAAACCTAAACAATGATGAGGTGTACAGTTGCAATAGACCCACGGTTTAAAAAAAGAAAACGAGTTTACAACCTCCGCCGAAAGCCGGTACTATAACGTTGGAAAAACGAGGAAGGACTCCAGTCTAAGGGCAGGGGGAATGAATAAATAATAACAACAACAATCTGACAAGGGCTGGGAAGAATTTGGACGTAGCTTCTTTTTATTTTCGGTTTTAGGCTGAGCAAATATTGCACTTGCCAGGTGCTTCGAATCGTACTGCAGGTACTGGCTGGAGATCATGCCCAAATTGTGCTCCTTCCTGTCTGAAGGGGCAGAACCTTGTGCCTGCTAATACTTTTTTTTTTCCTGAATTAGTGCAATCCTTCAGCTTCCAAACTCTTATTTTTTTAAAAAAAAAAATCCTTTAATTAGAACCAGCCTCGATAAACCACCAATCCAGTTGTGTGCGCATGACACCCGGGGTCACCGTCCGCCGAGTGGAAGCTGTCAATCTGACTCGGCCTGGAGCTTTGGCTTCTGCTTGTGGGTCCCGAGTCCTTCCAGATTCCAGAAATTAATCAACTGGCGTTGCGGTTGTAAAGAAGTGAGAGTCAGCGGTGTTCCCTTCCTCGTGTCCAGGTCCCAGGACCGGCCTATGTGAACGCACGGTCCTCCTACCCACAACCTGGTCTTCTTCTGCTGCTGGTCCCAATGTACCAGTGTGTTCTCATCTTTGACGGATGGCTAAGAAGAAGCTGAACAGGCACATATTTACAGTCTCTAACCCTGGATAAGAGCAGGAAAACAGTGGATCTCGAAGATGAGGCCGCTTGAAGTCTCGGTGGCAGAAGATGGCTCCTGGTCTCGGCCCGCCCGGTTGCGCTCCACGTATCCAACTCCTTGCCACTGTCCAGGCCTGCATGTTTTGTGGGGGAAAGGAAACCCAAATCGCTCGGTTGCTCCTGGCCAGGTCACTGCCGCCCCACCGGCAATGAGTAGCACCATATTTGCCCACGAGCTCCATGCTGCTGGCCTTGTCGTGGCCCCTGCTTCCGCCACCTGGGCAAGTGCAGCTGGCCATCATCGCGCCTCGGACGCCTTTCTACTTCTGACCCAAGTTCCCCGGTTCGAGCCTCGGGAGCGGGCTTCGGCCCCAGCAGCCTGTGGCAAGACTCATGCTCCGTTGGCTGCGTTCTCGGTCCCTTTCCCGCTCGCTTTCGGACTGGCTTTGCGTCCGTTCTGGACGGTGACTGGCACTCTGGCCAGCTGATGTGGTGGGCTGGGAGGAGATGGTCCGCAAGAGATGGTTCCTCTTGCGCAGGAATTCAGTTTGGCCCGGAAGTCCGAAGCTGCCCTTCCGGAGAGCCATTCGAGTAGTGTTCTTGGCAGGCCGGGAGCGATGGGTGTACTCCAGCTGGGCCAGATGGGACGCGTAGCCTTCCGTGATGAACTACGGGACAAAAGACATCAAAAACTGCTTACTGTGCGAGAGGATCTGCCCTTAGCTTAGGATCAAAGAACCCCTTTCTTCTACAAGCTGCTTCCCTGAGATTTATGGACAGTGGACAGCAGGCTGGACCCATGACAGTAAAAGGATCTTACTTGGCATTGGTTCTGCAACTTTTTGGTAGACCGCCCGACAATGAAGATCTGTGGAGGGGACAAGTTGATGGAAGTATAGACGGAGACATCCTTGGTGGATCCATAGGCCGCATGGATCTTCATGTCCAGCTAGAATAAGAAGAAAAAGTCAATCAGCCCAAGAGCCGGGGGGGGGGGGGGTATATGGTTGAGTCAGGAGCCATGGTGTCACAGTGGTTAGAACGCAGTATTGCAGGCTAACTCTGCTGACAGCTAGCAGTTCGATCCGGACTGGCTCAAGGTTGACTCAGCCTTCCATCCTTCCGAGGTGGGTAAAATGAGGAGCCAGAATGTTTGGGGGCAATAGGCTGACTCTATAAACTGCTCAGAGAGGGTGTGTATGTACCATGAAGCGGTATGTAAGTCTAGGTGCTATGGCTAGCTAAGGAATGTCTGCCCGTGCTGGGAACATTCATTGTTAGGTGGTTTAGATGTATAAGAAGTGAAAATAGAAAAATGTGGTGGCCTCCTCCCTCTCACATTCTCAGCATCTTACAGAGCTGAAACATGATGGCTGGAGAACTCACCCACCTCCCCACCTCCAATGCAAATCAATAGCTAATTAAGTTCCTGCAGAGAGGACCAGGCATGGATCAGCAGGAACACAACCTCTTTCTTGTTGCGCTTTTCCTGCCGATGGCTGAGCTCCCAACCAGAACAGCCCTAAACACAGGTCTATACCAAAGCCATCACTAAATGACTGCCCACAGACCAGGCTAATCAGGGGCTTCCATGCCAAGCACTGGTCATTTTAGATGGTCTTGGATTCTCAAAGGCGTGTTTCACAGGACTCAGCCCAGCTGACGGCAACTGCTTTAACCTGTTGCGAATTCGGCTTACATCCGTGACTAGAGACTTCAGGAAGTTGGCTTTGTGCCGCAAGGGATCGTGAACCAGTCCGTCGCAGAAGGAGACAATCCCGTGGGGGAAGTTGTGTTGTGCTAACCAGGCCACCACTCTCTGCTTCTGCATGTCGGGCCGGCCTGTGACGTAGACAATGAGGTAGCCGAGCTCTTGCCAGTGCCTAAAGAGGGGAAAATGAGGAAGACAGATGAGCGGAGAGAGACAGCGAGAACATAAAGACAGAAAAGGGCCTCTCGTTTTCAACTGGAAGAAAGTGTTCCTACTCATAGTATTTCATAAGGAGCACGGCGGCTCATGTGTTTAGAACAATGAGTTGAAAACCAGGAAGCGTTCGAGAGCCGCCTGCTGCTGTGTGATGGGGTGAGCTCCTGTCATTCGCTCCAGCTCCTGCCCACCTAGCCGTTTGAAAGCATGCAAACAGAAGTAGTTAAATAGGTACCACTTCGGTGGGCTCACTATAGGGATATGAAAGGAGACCCCAACTGGGCATCCCCTGGGGAAACGATGATGTCACTGGCTAATCCGTTCAACCTGGAAGTGCCTTGGAGCTTCTGACACGAAAGCAACAGCATAAAACCCCATTCTTCAGTACAATTTCCTGGCACCAACTCTGCCCGCCGCTGAGCCCTCCGTACCGTACGACGTCAACTGCTCCAGCCCTGACTTTGGGGTCGCTGCCCATGATGGAGACGCTGGCTGCGAAGGAACCATCGATGCTGAAGACCACGAATTCGGTCGCCCGGGGTAAAACGGTTATGTAGCTATCGGCATATGTGTGATCACCCCTAAGGAGAAAGAAACAGAGAGGGAATCTTGACTTCATTATACGGGCAGTTTTCAACTTACAACGGTTCATTTGGCGACCGTTCGAAGTTACGATGGCACTGAAAAAAGTGACTTAGGACCATTGCTTCACGCTTACAACCGTTGCAGAATAGATTATTTCCTGTCCTTATTTAAGCTGTCATATGCACCTGCCTTCAAAGGGGGAAAGAAGATGGCCAATCGCTCCCAACCTTGGATTAAGGCGGAAGATGCCATTAGCTAATCCACAGTCAGGTGGCTTCAGTTGTCACATCTGTGATTTTCAGGCCGTGCCCATTGTTCCTACCGCTCCACTGTTGTACCCCACTCCACAGCAAACGTTCCTGCACAAGAACATACCTCACCACCATTTTGACAGGATACACTCCGATCCCCAGCCGCCTCTGCTCAGGAATCATGTAGGAAACCCGGCCACTGCTGTTGGTGACCTCTGTATCAAAGTAAACCCATTCTCCTGAGGGGGGCTGGGTCATGATGTGAATGTCCACCTGAAGTGCAAAGAAGAAGTCTGGAATATTCTAGACCATCCGAGTTTGAATCCCATTGTCATACAGACTTGGGTGAGTCCACTGCATTCATTACGCGTTTATACTGAGAAGGGGGAGAAAACATGAAGTGCCCCCATGAAGTAGAACTCACTTCACTTTCTTTTTGGTTAATCCGGCATCAGGCTGCGGGTTCATCTTTCTAATGTGGCTCTACTTAGCTCCAATTTCCATTTTGGCTGATCGAGGGCTCTAGATTAATGTTTCTCTACCTTGGCAGCTCTAAGATAGGTGGACTTCAACTCCCAGAATTCCTCAGCTGGTGATTTCTGGGAGTTGAAGTCCACACATCACTTTCTTTTGGGTATATCTGGCATGCGGCTTCTTACTGATCTTGCTAATATGGCTCTACTTAGCTCTAATTTCTATTCTGGTTGACCAAGAGCTCTAGAATAGCGCTCAACTTTGGCAGCTCTAAGATAGGTGGACTTCAACTCCCAGAATTCCCCCGCCAGCCATGATCGAGATTGAGAGCTCTGGATCAATGTTCCTCAACCTTGGCATCTTAAGATAGGTAGACCTACTCGGAGATTGGACTGGAGGACCTCTACAACCCATACCAATTCTTTTGTTCTAGAATTCTACAAATGCCACTGCTACCGGAGCAATTACAGTTGGGACGTGAGTTCCTATAGGACCAAGCGCCCTTTGGTTCTACATCTGCCACCTTTTCGAGCTTCGCGGGAGCAGATCAGCAACTCGCCTTCTCCCCTGTGAGCGTGACCATGTCCAACGGGCCATACATGAATCTCCCGTTCAACACCTGGGGCCTTTCCTCGTTGGCTACGGTGTCGTTGATTCGGTGATTGGCTGTGACATTCTGCCAAAAGAACAGAGGGAGCAAATGTCGGATTTGGGAGCATCAATTCCCACCCTGAAGGACACGGCAGAAGCACAATCTTATCATTTATTTTTGATTTTGTGTTTTCAACATCTTCTACTCGTACATAATTCTTGACATGTCTTGTTTGTTAGTTGACGTAGGGTGATCAATGAGTCTGGATGGCGATTAATCATTTTTATGCACAGAGCTTTCTTCTCCCTGGCTGAGTGGATTCATTGATTTAAATTTACTTTTTAATTCAACTCTCGGGGTAGCTGTCAGCCCCCCCCCTTCGCTGCACTGACAAATATTGGATTATACAACAGATTCTGCATGTTGCCAGTTAAACTCCATCTTATAACCTTTTTCTTATACACTTGATCGTGGTCGTCGTTTTCAAACTGTTTCATATTGTTATTGTTATTATTCATGGCACAAACAGCCAGTTATTACTGCTATTATTCCTTCTGGCTGAATCAGTGTTACCATCATCATCCTGGTTCTAAACCCAAAGTTGCAATTTGGGGCTTTTTCATCCTTCTCTGTCCCCCCCCCCCCCCGTTTGGGGCACTGGCAGATAGGGGGGACGAACGCAACCCACCCGTAGCTTGACGTGAGTCCGTTTGCGCAGCCATTTCTCTCTGGGTTTGGAAGGCGTGAAGACGGAGACTTCTTTCCCATCCACTTCAAGGATGCTGCTGTTCTCATGGCGCATCACCTGAAAGGTGAAACTGAGATTGTTCTCGCTGCGAAGCCACGTCTGATGAACAGGCCACATTGGCACGACCCACAAAGACACAAACTCTGGTTTACAAATGGCCAAGGAGTCTGTACTCCACACTAAGCCCGGGATGGGCAATGGTTTGTCAGCTGGCAGTCAAAAAGGGATAGAAAGGATCTAGGCAGGAGGACACTCACCTGTCTGAGGAGAAAGGAGACCACGTCCGTGGATTCCCAGTAACTAGCATGAAAGAGATGTGGTAAGGCGACTGTGGGAAAGGCGGTCAGTGCATCCGGACAGTAGAGAGCATAGTCAATCCTTTTGGTTCCCCACCACTTTGCCGCAACTGAGAGCAGAAAGAGATCCTGTTAGGTTTCTTCAAAGTATCCCATCGTTTCATCTGTGTCAACTCCCAAAACCATGTACCCTCCAGGAAAAGGGTGAGAAAACTCCCCTGGCCACGTCAATCCTATGAAGTGTTTGGCCACGGCTCTTCTCGGACCATGGAAGGTCCAGGAGGAGCTGCCTCACCACCTTGGGAGAGTCAACAGATTGGCATTCCTTGTGATTTGAGGAACCTATTTCTGAATCTACGACAAGAGTAGCCAAAATTTGGGCCCCAAAAAAAGGACAGAAAGAAGCTGAACTGGATAAGAAAGTCCTCACCTGTTATTCAGTGTTATCATTCTTGGAAATTTAAATGGAAAGTGTCAAAGACTAGCCCATGAGGAGAATCCCTAGATTTTATGTCCGGAAAAGCGAACTAACTTGGTTGATTTATTTATAAATCAAATTTATGTAGCCTCCATCTCAGAAGAAATGACTTTGCTGAACTTCATCCAATTCCTTCTCTTAATTCTGCTCTTAATTCCAGGAAAAAGCCACACCTGAGATGATAATACACATAGCCACTCAAATATGGAGTGGGACCACATTTGACCAGATTCTCAATGTTAAATTGAGAGTTGGGAAAGCAAAGTGAGAGCTTCTAAGCCAAATTCTGCAAAAAAAGATTTCTGCTTTTT
Source organism: Protobothrops mucrosquamatus (assembly GCF_001527695.2). Taxonomy (NCBI): domain Eukaryota; kingdom Metazoa; phylum Chordata; class Lepidosauria; order Squamata; family Viperidae; genus Protobothrops; species Protobothrops mucrosquamatus. The sequence goes on from NW_015386539.1 coordinate 116,539, forward strand.
CAGGCTCACCAAGTATTTAAGGAATTCTCCAAAGTAGGGCAGTCAAGAACCAGCCTTTCCTTCCCAAGGAACAGCTCAAGAGGACAAGATAATCGGAGGACACGTGCAGCGTAGAACGTTAAGAGGAATCTGAATGAGCTTGACTCTTTGTGACGGGCTGTTAGTAGCATGTCGGTTAATCAGAGCGAGAGTAAAAAGAGTGGTTTGTTAAACAGAGCAAGATTTGAGAAAGACCTCCTTTGAAGATGATTTTTGGGTTCTGGAGACAGCGAAAGAAGAGATAAGCAATTGCTCCGTTTTGATCCCGTTCTCCTCACTCTCCAGAATACCTTCATGGACGTCAAGCTCTGGAATCAGATGAACGGTCTCCAGTTCCCTGTGGAGGGAGCTCTCAAACCTTCGTCCTAAAGGATTCGGGGATCTTTCGAGCTTGTGCCCCCCAGTCCTCTGGGGGAAGGACTGGATGTGGGGTTTGTGGGGGAGCGCTAGGAGAGCCAGAAGGCTAAACCCTCTGGAGTGGTTGAGATGGTGTTTTTTCTCTAAAAGGAATCACATTTTCAAAGAGAAAGAGAGAGACGGAGAAAGACAACACAAAAATAAAACACACGCTTTTGTTAAAACAGACAGGGAACCATGCAAAAAAAAATGCACCACAGATTTTTGACCTCTAATAATACATTGGGGTGTAGAATGCGTTCAACCATATATTGGATGAGGTAAAAGTCAACCATTCCTTTGGCTTCGGAGTTGGGAATTTGTGATCTTGAGCTGATGAACCAAGATAGGAAGTTGAAAAGGGAAGCAATTTTTGAAAGTTAAGACTTCTTAACAAGGGTTGCGCCCTTGTTCTTTGGGGTTTCAGGAATTATGGGAGGGTAAGAAAGTAGAGTTGAAAAACTCTGAAGGTCAACGGGGCATTGAGTTGGAATGATGTTCTCTGAACCTAGGAACAAAAATGGACAATTTAACTTCTGATTTATTGCAATACAGCCATATTTCCCAAGCTTGGCAACTCTAATATGTGTGGGCTTCAATTCCCAGAGTTGAAGTCCACACATCTTAAGAGTTGCCAAGCTTGAGAAACACTGCAGTACAAACTCTGGATCTGTAAAGAGTTGGCTTTTTTGATTGTGAGGGACACGGCATTCATTTTGGGTGCTAACCACGAGCCTTTCCTTCTTCTGCAACATCTTGAAAAGGTTTATTCCCAGTCTTGGAGAACTTCATGGTAGGAGCAAAGAGAAGCAGAAGGTATCAGCTGATCTTCATAGGTTGAGGGAACGAAGCACAGGGTAGGCTCATTTCCGTGGGAAAAAACACTTACTGTTGGCTATGTTGGAAGCAGTGTAACTGTCTGCCATCCCCGACACCTGGCTGACAGTGCTCACTTCACTTGCTCTCCGGAAGGCCCTGAACTGGGGAGTGGAAACGGGAGCAGACGGGGATGCGTTTTCCACCAAGACGCCACCATGAGACTGAACAACATCTGCTACAGGGACGAAACAGGGAAATCGAGAATATTAAAACCAACCACACACACACACACAAAGACAACCAGGATGCCATAAATACATAAAGAAAGAAAAAGCAGGCAGGCACATAAAAATAGGTTGGATGTCACTTTGGTGGACATCAAATCAAAGCTCTCAAAACCAACTCCACAGAAGAAGAAGCTTTGGTAGGGAAGCACCAAGGGGGAAAAATTAGGTGGACAATGACAAAAGCATCAAAACAGGATCTCCACAGCCATGGAAACCAACAGAAGAGAAACCAAGCAAATCTTCCTTAGAAGGAAATGGGAAAATCGAAGAATTCCACCTGAGTGCTGGAATGACTCACACCAACAGGCAGACTTTGTGGGGAGCTGAGTTTCTCAACTTCGGCAATATTAAGATGTGTGGACTTCTACTCCCAGAATTCTAAGAGATGAAATCCACATATTTTAAGGTTGCCATGCAGCCTGGGGAATTCCGGGAGTCGAAGTCTACACATTTTAAGGTCACCATGCTGGTTAGGGAATTCTGGGAGATGCGTCCGTACATCTTAAGGTTGCCATGCAGGCTGCGGAATTCCGGGAGTTGAAGTTCACCTATCTTCCAGTTGCCAAGGTTGAGAAACCCTGCTCTAGAGGGGCTTCATGAGTTGATTCCAAATCTGAATGGGAGGGGGGCATGGGAAAGCAAGGCAACCCAAATCCTAAAACTCAAACAAGACACCCACAAGCTGACAGATACGCCATGCAGGAGAGCTGTTGGGACAGGGAAGAGAAGCCACAAGAAGGATGGGGAGAAGGTGGGGGGGTTGTGAAAGCTTTCCCAAAAGGAGCAAGAAAAATTCTTAAGTCCAGCCTTTGCCAAAAATTAAGTAGGTTTGGAGGCAGCCCCTGCAAAGATAAATGCAAGCATGGCCTTTCCTGGGCCCTGAAATAAGCCAAGAACTCAACTTGACGATTCAACTTGAGCTCTAGAGAAGGTGGCACTCTGTTGCTAGAACTTCCATAATTCCGTACCCACCAACGTGAGTTACATCCCACTGAAATACTACACAAAGGTGACTTCTAAGCAGACGTGGCTGCAGCTTTTCCCTGAAGCCTGGCACTTTCCAGATGTCTTGTCACCCATCATCCTCAGTCAACATCACAACTGTTCTGGTCCCTTACGGGTGACCCTAGCTCAGCATATCTGGAGGGGCCCCGCTTGAGAAAATGGTTGAAACGAATGGAGATCATTCATCTTTAGAGGAAAATCGTCAAAGATGGATATTGATTTGGGGGGTCTGTCTCTCCAGCAATGCAAAGAGTTTCCTCTTTCGTTCATCTCTCCTGATTTCTCCAGCACAGCTGGAACGTTCTCCCTGGGTCTGTCTTCTAAGAAGATGGAAAAGCTTTCAAGATGGGATGCACAAGCATTAGTCGCCACTCCAAAAACACCACACCAGACCAAATGGGGGAAGGTTCAGATCACACACACTCAGCAAATCCAGAATTTTTATTGGAAACGTCTTGCCAGTTCAAGGTGGGGACGGGGATACTGGTTTCCATGAAGTTGTCCTGGTTCTGAAGAGCAACCAGAAGGTTGCTTTCAACGAGGAGGGCAGGATTGTTCTGGACTGTTTCCACTAGAAGCAGACGAGGAAGGAAACAAAAAGGGGCACCAAGAAAAATAAAAAAACAAGAAGACAAGAGACATGTGGCCACAAGCACTGGAACAGGACACTTACAACCAACATCAACACCGTCTTCTACAAGAGTTTGGATGCTGGAAACAAAGCTTTGGTGGTAGACCCTAGTGAGGTCTGAGCAGGTATAAAAGGGTGGTGGCTATAGCTGAGAGAAGATGCTGGACCTTAATTGCTGTGGGGGTGAGGTCCACATCTAGACGAGAGGACAATGGAGTTATCTTTTTAGGAACAGGGAGAGTCTTGATGGATTCTTTGTCCACCTTGTTTGTTCTCCACTTGAAGTCAACCCACCTTTTATACCTGTTCAGTGGTGATCCATAGTCCAAAACACAGATCTTCTCCCAATCACATTGTCCTGGACCCAAAAGCAGAAGTGGGGGCAGTTCACGGTGACGTGGGCCCAGTGGCATAAAAACCAGAATTCGTGGCTATGCAGAACGCTTTCTTTTATTGTTGGTGCATTTTATTTTCTGAAGTCCAAGGTATGAATATTTTGGTTGAGTTCCCACCCATAAATCCAACTTGATCTGTTTTTTCTGATGTCCAAGATATGACCATTTCAGCTGAGCTCCCACCCATCCTTCAGAGGTTGGTTCTAATTATCAGGTTGGACCTTAAAGAAGTCTGGAGCAGAAGACTTGGTGGATTGTAGCTAAGAGCAACGATTTTGAAGTCTACCTCCAGGGGCTCCTACACACCCGTAGGGAGAAAGCTAACATTCTACCATCGCTGTTCATTAAACAGACAGCTGTATTTGCTTGTTAGCCCAAGACTCAATATTTGATCACCACTGTGCTGGAGATCATTTCAAAAGCTAATCCCACAGAGTTTCCACATGGGACATAAGCTTGACAGCAATTAATTCCTGATGGCTGACTCAGAATAGTGTGTCCTTCACATGAAAAAGGATCTATGGCAGCTGAAGACAAGGGCGACTCTACAGCAAGGATTAAAACCCTAGGAAATTGCCATTGCTTGTGTTCCTCAGAAACAAAGGGTCTAGGACTTGTGTATCTCGTCATCCAAAGAGTTTTAACTTGGCCACCTCAGCTGGATTTGATTTTCTCCAACTCTCCAGCTTCACTTAAGGACTTAAGGAAATCTGGATTTGCAAATCAATGCTTCCCCAGCCTAGAAGACAATATGTGGACCTCAGATTCCTGAGGAACATCTTGACCGTGTCTCAACTTCTTCTCGCTGGCAAGAGACACTTCAGGAATTTAAAGCACGTGCCGCCCACCCCATCACCTGTTTGCTTATAAGATAGAAATGGGGAGACTGAACTTACCCAGAAGAGCTGAATTGCCATCCCCAAGAGGGAACCGCTGGTAACGTGGTATGTTGAAGGGAGGTAAAATATGGAACTTCTTCTCTAGAAGAGGCTCCAAGCGAGAGGCAGAAGGATCAGCTGGGTGGAAGAGGTTGTAGACTTGCTGGCAGGCTGGTCTCAACTGGAAGACTAAGCCATAGAGAGAAGAGAAAGAATTGGCAAAGGGGACGGATACTGAAACCATAATCCACAGCTCTGCTATCTCATGAACAACCCTCTTCATTGGCTCTAAAGCTCTTCCAGATAGTCAAAGTTAATGCAATCTGTGCAACTCTGAATTTTGTCATACATTGGAAAAACTCTTAAGAAATGCTCGCGTTGGTCTCGGGATTAATTCCAGCACTCCAAGTTTGCATCTTTGCTCGCAAAACCTGTGAAAAGGAAGACCTAGCTTCAGGAGGCCCCCTTCCCCACCAGGGAACCTACTGTCAAGAGTTGGTATGATGGTTTTTCGTAAGGCAAGGACCAGCCCCAGCGGACACCCAAAGAGGAAGAAGTCTGAGATCTCAAATTCAAGCTTCCCAAGATTCCCACCACCGTCCAACTGAGTGGAGCTACTGGATCGCCGTGATCCCGGAAAGTTCTTCAGAGCACTAGAATGTAAACTAGAGAGGGCAAAAGATAGAACATCAGCAGCGATACAGACACACCAAAAGAGGGACAATCAGTAAAACACATTTATGTAATAAACACATTTATACTTCATGCTCCAGTTGACGAAACATGCAATTTTGCTGTAGGAATACCAGAAAAGTACTCATCAGAACCTTGGACAGAGGACATTTGCAGGGGTGGCCTGTACAGAGAATCCTTGACTCAACAATTGTCCCAAAAGTGCTTTTTCAGGATGAGAAGCAAAATGTTTTCAAGGGGAAAAAACCAAGGAAGTCCAATTGCCTTGTGGAAAAAGCCTCTTTGGGACAACCATGACCTGGATGATGGAGAATCTCCACAGACACTTGACTCACAACGGTCAAGAGTTACAACCATTAAGACTGGTAGCCATATACTGGACAGGCTCCATCCCAGTCTCAAGTTGAGGACTAGCTGCTTAAAGCAGCAGCAGAATGAAATAACCATCAATTTTGTGGCATGATTATGCTGTAGGGTCCACCCCACGTGGAATTATTTTGATTGCAAAATTTAAATTAGAAGAAGGGATTAAGCAAAGCTCTGCTCCCTCTCATTGCTTTTTGACCATTCTCTTTTATTTGTATTCTTTGTTGTCTTTCACTGATATTGATATCTGACTTGGTACTTCTTGACAGAATGCCACAGGAAGGGAAGAAATGTAGGCATTGGCTGAAATATTTCTGAATACAACCCCTTAAGCCAGGTTTAATTTTCAACCCATGATATTTTGGAGAGAAAAAAACACATTCAGATATCTATTTAGTTTCTCTCGTCCATGAGAAGAACATCTGCAGAAGGTTTCAGCCATTCTTGAATGCCTTTATTCTCTGGGCTATTCCATGCCACGAGGGCAAGGCTTTCCATCAGTCAGACCCCCTCGATCAAGGGGGTTATTGCTAAAAGAATCTGCTCTCTTGGATTACATTCAAGAGATTTCTTGGCAGATGGCTGCCCTCCAGACTAGCACCATGCCCCCGACGTTCTAGATTTCTCTACAACACAGAAAGCGGTGAGTGCAGCTTACCTATTTCTTCCTCAAGGAAGGTGTTGGGGCAAGAAGGGGTAGTTAAAAGGGGTAAAGAGAAAAGAAAAGAAACAAGAGAGAAGAAATAAGAGAGGGAAGTGAAAGAGGAAGGCAATCTCGGCAGCTCGCACACAACATTATTTATTTATTTGTAGAATGTATAGGCCACCCACCTTACCTCAAGGTAACTCTGCCCGGCTAACAATCATGAAAGATAAAAACTATATCAACTAAAACATAAATAAACCCAAAAAATTAGTTTAGCACCACCTTAAAATGAGGTTCTCGTAATTATTGGGTTTCCCGCCCGAACAGGGGGTTAGACTAGAAGACCTCCAAGGTCCCTACAATCATCCAGCATTTTTTGCCGGGTGATCTGCAGAGCTGGGGAAGCCGTTAATCACAAGCAGCGAGTCGAAGCGAAGGTGTTATAATTTCCCTTTTCCTCCGAGGTTGGAGGAAGACAACAGTGCTCCAAATTATTTAGTGCAGGGAGTAAAACAAAAGCCGCCCAAATCCGATAAATCTTCGGAACAACAGAGAGAATTTTCCTACCGATGGGAAACATGCTAAATAAAATTGATGGCAGCATGGCTGAGCCAGCAAGCATTCTTATCAGCTTGGGACCACCTGCACATCAATTCCTGGGCAGCTCATTTCAAGGGGGGGGAGGGCAGAGCAACGCTTCACTGGGGGGAGGGGGAGGCGTCCATTGAACAAGTCTGGAGAATCCCAAGGAAACCTCAGTTCAAGTCCCCACAGAGCTCGCTCAGCAATCTGAGCCGGTTCCTCTCTATCTCAACATGGCCTACCTCATCACAGGGTTGATCTTGCTGGGAGATAATAGGTATTAGGGGAGACCTGGCACCCCCCCCAGAAAACTGTGGGGTCTTTGATGCTCTCTGAGCTGGGTGGATCTCTTGCAGACATTCTAGCACTGATGATGTTGCCTAGTTGGCTCATGAAACATCTGCAAGGAAACCACCCAGCTCAGAGAGCACCCAGGACGCCGACGATTCAACCCCAAGCTACAATTATTCTCTTCTCTAGGAAGTCCAAGACAAACATGGCGCCCAACTAGATCCGCCTCTCCACCTCTGCTACCTGGACAGGAACGCCTGGTGCTGCTTCAGGGTGTCCAGCTCGAAGGTGGAGGAGTCGCTCCTTTTCCGCAGCAGCTGCTGCTTCTGGGGGTCTTCCTCGTTGCTGCGCGGCAGATCTGCCGTGCTCCGGCTGAGATGCCGGCTGGCTTCCAGCCCACAGCCTTCCGAGCAGTAGCTGTTGTTCACCAGGATGCCGGGAGACAGGAGATCCGCGTCCTGGAATTTGAACGACACAGGCCAGGTCATCAGAGTCTCGAGAAAGGGCAGAAGGGTGTCCAGCTCTGTTGGGGAAAGGAGATCCACGCACAGCCCGACTGCCAGCTCAACCGCCGTCGGCTGCTGGACCGGTTCACCCCTCGCTTGTCGGGTTTGCACTTAGCAAGTAATCTGATTCTTTCTGTGGCCGCTGTGGTTTTAACCACCAGCCCAGAGGGGAGAAAGTGAGGCTGCAAAGATCACTGGTGCTCACCAAGCATTTGCATCCCGTGGAAGGATGCAAAACATCATCCTGTCGTATCTGGGTTCATCTCCATCCTGTCGGGTGGAGATGGGTTCCTTCCCGAGCGAATCTTGGTTAATTGCAATCTTCATATTTGTCAGTGTTTTAGATCAGGGGTCTCCAAACTTGGCAACTTTAAGACTGGTGGATTTCAGCTCCACAATTCCCTCAGCCAGCATAGACTTCCCATAGAATTCTGGGAGTTGAAGTCCATAAGTCTTAAACGTCGCCAAGTTTGGAGAGAGCCCTGTTTTATAAGATTGTTTTAATCTTGTAGCAAGCCCCCTAGAGTGGCTTGACTGTGAGATGGGTGCCATATAAATTTAATAAATAATTAGATGAGCTAAGCAGGTTTATGAAATTCAGTGCTGGCCTTGCAGAGGTGAAATGGGAGAATTACACCGAGAAGGAATTGCGGAATTGTTATTTCAGGCTCTGTGTCTACCTCAGAGCCTGCCCAGTTTCCAGAGAGCATAACGTGTCCGTAATTCCTTCTCTGCGTAATTCCCAAAGGACCAGGGCCAAGAGAAAGAAACACGCAGAGTCAGAGACAAAGCTAAACCCAAGATAAAAAACAAAAATCCATTAATATTGTTACTCACCGTGTGTTCTATCCTTTTTCATCCGTTGCACTGAACATCACAGTTTAGTGGCCATATTCATGTTGGCCCTGGGGTCCCCAACAGGGGTTTTGTGGGTCCCGGATTCTGCACCAACCTGGTTTGATTGCCTTTGCTTTCTGTCCAGAACCAGCTTGAGAGCTTGACTTGTTTACCTGCACGCTGATGACGCTCCCACGCCGGCTACTGTTTTGACTCTCCAGCATGGTCTGGTTGCTATAACACAGGGCGTCAAATGCCAGGATTCCTCCCACGCAGTCCCCTATCAGACACACCTGAGGAAAACAAAACCCATACCTGGTTATTTTTGAGGGACACCAACTCAAGTTCCCAACCAAAAGCAGAGAATGAAAGGCTAGACTCAATGTTTCCCAACCTTTGGGCATTTCCAGCAGTGCGGACCTCAACTCCCAGAATTCCACCGCCAGCATGATCATGAATGAGACTTCTGGGAGTTGAAGTCCACACTTCTGGAAATGCCCAAGGTTGGGAAACATTGAGTCTAGGGGCTATGGGTATCTCTAGAAAGCCATGTCTGAGGGCTCACTGAGAGGGTCCACCTTGAAGATCACTAAGTTAGATTAAGGAGAGTGGACCCAGCACAGTTGTCTAACGCCAGATGTTGATGAAGGCCACCTTCATCCATGGTTACGTGGAAGGCCTGTTGGCTAAGCTTGAAAGCAGAAGGAACCTGCTTTCTAATGAGTTCCTTCAGATGGTGCTGGAGGCAGAACAGCAATTGGCATGGTTTCAGCTCATAAAAATCTAGGCTGCTGCAGCCTGGAGGTTCTCCTTTATCCATTAATATTCCCTCTCCTCCAAAAAAGTATGTGGCTTCTAGAACATTCCCTTGGGAAGTTCAGGCTGGTGGTGACAGGAGTCCAAAACTAGAACAATTAAAGTCACGAATGTATAGACACACCTGTTTCTCCCATTTCATCCTAACCGGTGAAGATACTAGCTACCACCAGTAGAGTTAGAGGGGTGAACATGTTGATTTCAAGGACTTTGGAGAGGAGATCAAAGTGTACATTGAAAGTCTATATCTTGCCTACTCCTGGGGTAAGGAAAGAAGCTACAGCCACAATTTGACCCAACTGGTGTTCCTCAGCTGAGAGTCAACGCAATGTGGCCAATGACCTATTCAACAGGAATCCAGATACTGGCAGATTCAATCTGCAGATTGACTCCTTTCAATAACGGTTATTCAATATTGAATTTTTTTTTGGTCTTAAATCAAGCCTTAAATCAACTATCTGTTTTGATAAAACTTTCGCCAGCCCGGAAAGAGGGTGGCTGGGCTTATCTCTGATGATGGAGGCCATCCCCCTGCTCACCTGCCCGTTGAACGATACACCTTCTTGGGACTTGATGAAGTCGCTGTACACCTGATTGGCTCTCAGGATCACTGTGGCAACCGCCTCTTGGTACTGCGGGGAGGACGTAGCCAGGAGAGGAAGCGCAGCGAGGGGGATGTGATCCTGGCTACTGCAAAGGCAGCCTTCGTCGTAACTATATGGGCTGAGGCTACAGAGAGGAGGAGGAGGAGGAGTCAAAGATCTTTCCTTTCTCGGAAAAGCCTACTGGATATAGGTAGTCCTTGACTTACAACCATTTGTTCAAAGTTACAATGTAGCCATCTTAAGTGATTTATTACACATGCAGCCATCAAAATTAAAACCAGATGTTAGGTCCACAGCTGGCGCCTAAATCCATTGGATAATAAAACAAACCAGAGACTGGGTTAGGCACCAAGACAAGCCTACCCTTCCCTAAATCCCATCCCACCTTCTGGAAAACCAAGCGGTTACTCACTTGGAAACCAGAGAAAATGCTTCCGAGCAGATAGCTGGGCAAGGGACCAGTTTGATGGCTATCCGACTAAGGGCAGCTGGGTAATGGACCCTGATGACGGTCTCAAAGGCGGTGGCGATGGTGTTGACGTCCCCCTGCTTGGAGCTCTGCTCCCCACTCCCTGTATCAAGGATGTTGCCTCCATGCAGAACCAAAAGGAGGACATGGATCTGGCTGGGCTGCACCCGTGGAGGTGTCACTTCATCCTGGGAAGAAGAGAGCGAGGAAGACCAGATTCAGATCAAATGGGTTCTCAAGGATCTGTTGGAGAAGCAGGAAGTTTGGGGTATGGTCCAATCATTTGGAAGCCTTCAGATCTTCTGGCCTGCTGGTTAGGCAGATCCCTAACTGAACCCCAAAAATCTCACAGACATCACTATGGGCCCCTGGACACCATACAAGGCTTCAGATGCTTCAGGCGAGATGAAGAAAGACATGTAAACACAAAGGAGGATCGGCTGGAAGGGTGACAAGAATAGATTTGCGTTCTTTCCTGGAACCTGCTCAATTTTTTTGTATCACTTCCAAGTTCCCCTTGGCACATTGGCACCTTAATTGAACACTGTTGCTGCTACGTGTTTTATTCTCCTTATAATTAGCCAGACGTGTTGCATAAAACTGGATTCCCAGAAAACTCCATGGGTTTTGCATAGAGAGGATAGTAGGGACGGAACACGACAGGTAGTCCTTGACTTACAACCACTCGAGAACGTTCGAAGTTATGACAGACTCCCCAAAGCTACTTAGGACCTCTTCCATGTGACAGCTGCCCCACTTCTTCCCCCATGCAGACATGTGGCCACATTTACGGCTATTTGCCGCGGTCCCATGGTCATAAAATAGGGTCTGGTTATGTGTCGCCTTGACTGTAATGACTTAATGACCGTAATTCTGGGTCCATTCTTGATGAACATCCTCAGAGAACAAGCCAAGCTGTTCTGGAGCCCACATCCCAAGTCCCAGGTCATATGGACAGATCACAGAAGTACGGTGCAGGAGAATTAAGTTGGTTTGCTTTTCGATTAGAGCAGGACATGGATTCAAATGTTATACCTCAATAATGCTTAGTCTTTCCACGCTGCATCCGACATGATATCCCGCTGCCGATTCCAGGCCAGGATCGTCTGGAAGGAAAAAAAGGTGGGCCTGTAAACTGGGTTTATCTCCTGCCAGTGAGATAAAAGCCGGGGTTTAATCTGGAGGAAGTTTGTGATCATTGCAGCTTGAGCCACACTCAACACAGTCAGGTGAATGTCTCAAAAGTGCTTTGTCATAAGGCAACTGGACTGTTTTTATCTTTGAAGAAAAAAAGAAGAAGAAATTTCACTTCTCTTCCAAGAAGCTTCATCATTCTGGTGAACCCATGAAGCTTCTTGGATGTGAAGTGAAACTTCTTCTTCTTCGTCAATTTGTTCCACACACACATATATATATACTACCTGAGACTTCATCCGTTTCTGCCGTTTCAATCTTATCCATGAGATCGTTTGAACTCCATTTTGTAATCTCTTTCGGGAACACCTCTTCGTTCTCAGACAGATCCTCTGAGGAGGAGGGGGAGGAGGAGGAGAAAGAGAAAGAGAAAGAGAAGGAGAAAGAGAAGAAGAAAGAAAAAAAGAAAGAGAAAGGAAGGAAGCCGAAGGGGAAGTGGAAGGGAGAGAAGAAGAGAGCAATTAAGGCATAAATACTTTAACATTATATTTTTAATCATATTTTATCATCTGTCAGTTGGGCCTGAATTGAAGGGGAAGGCTCTCATTGCCTTTTTAAATATATATATCAATATATATATTGCCCCTCTGAGCATCTTGGACCTCCTTGGCCCCCTCCACCCATCAAACCAAAAAGTGTCAGCCGAGCAATGCCAGCTTTTTCTCTTCCAGAAACAGCTGCTGCCTGCCTGCCTGCCTGGATGGCGAGAATTGGAAGTAAGAACGCAAAGTCTCAGGTTGCCACCCGCCCCATCTAAGGCAACCCCTTTGGAAAGCGGGTGTGTACATGTGTGTGTGTGTGTGTGTTTTCCCACCTACCGTGTGCATCGAAGAATTCCTCGTCGGAGCTCTCCTCCGAGTCCCGAGCAATGCTTTGCATTCTCCACTCCGAGATGTTATGGCGCGAGGGGCTTGCTAGGAGAAATAGGAGAGGTTTATACCCTCAGTTCTTCACGGAGACCAAGGGGTGGGTGCCTTTGCTGGCACTGGCCCAGCCGCGCAGCCCCGTGGAAACTCATCCGCCGTGCTTTCAGGGCACGGCAGATCCAAGGATGCTACGTCCAATTTCCCTTGCCGACATTGACCCTTGTTTATGGTGCTCACTACCCACTGCCCAGACAGCCTGACAATCAGAGAACCTCCGGCCGCTGTTCGCTCTGAATGAGTAAAGCTATTTATAAGCCAGGGAAGGATGGAAAAAAAATCACTTTGGATGCACAGGCCGGCAATTTAGCAAAGGAAGTGGTCTAATTGAACATGTTTTTTTTTTCTTTTCTTTCCAAAGCACAGGGAGGTTGCAGTAAAGAGCTTCGTTCCCCTGTTAGGAAGGTTTGCAAAAAAAAAAAGAAGAAGAAAAAAAACAGCAAGCTTTTGTAGCAGGCAAAACGAGAGAGAGAGAGAGAGAGAGAGAGAGAGAGAGAGAGAGAGAGAGAGAGAGAGAGAGAGAGAGAGAGAGAGAGAGAGAGAGAGAGAGAGAGAGAGGGAGAGAGAGAGAGAGATCTAAGCGCAGTGCTGGGGTTGTCAGCTAAGATTACAATTTCAGCAGTTGTTGAGATCAGAGAGTGATTAATTCAGGTTTTTTTTTTATCAACCCTAATTGCCTCTACAAACCAGACCTTCCGCCTGTCATTAAGCAGAGAAGCTCTGTGCTTTGCCAGGCAGTGAGATACGCATTAATGCAGAAAAGCACACAGAAAGAAAATGAAAACTGCATTCCTAAAGTACTTGACATTCCTCACCAAAACTACACCTTGGCCCCCCCTGAGGGGGAAAAAAAATCTGCTTTTTTTCTAGGAAGTGCAGGACCAGGGAAACAAATAGAGATTCCTGCTGGGATTGTGTTGGTGAATAGCAAGGCTGATGGAGGATGGCACGGGAACCCCAAACCCCTCATTTATGCCCGAAGACCTGTGGGGTCCTTGGTGCTCTCTGAGCTTGCCGGGCTTTCTTGAAGACATTTCATTACCCAACTAGATAACATCATCAGTGCTAGAAGGAGGGAGGGGGGTTGCAGAGTGGAACTGAAGGAGGACGAAACTGTGGGGTCCTTGGTGCTCTCTGACTTTGGTGATTTTCTTGCAGATGTTTCACAACCAAACTAGGTAACACTATCAGTGCACTGATGATGTTACCTAGTTGGGTAATGAAAGATCTGCAAGAAAACCACCAAAGTCAGAGAGCACCAAGGACCCCACAGTTCAACCTTGAGCTGCAACAAATTCTCTCTGAAGCAGACCAGAAGACAAGCTGACCTTGCCAGCAATTGCTCTGGACTCCAATTTCACTAATTGTCCTCTGGAAAGGCTATGGGATGAGCCGCGGAACTAATTCTGTCTTCCGCCTTGGCTCCGTGCACCCTTCCTGCTGATTCCACCCCAAATCCTTTGGGGATCAGGGAGCAGACTGACAATTAAATCACTCTAGATTGACGTCAAAGGCTCTTGTGTAAAAGCTGCTAAAAATAGGAGAGGGAATCAGACAGGCTGGCCCTCCAAGCTTACTCCAGGGGTCTCGCTTGGGCAGTAGAAAACCCAGCAAGGTGAAAAGCAGGTGGGCAGAAGAGTTGCCTTCCCATCAGAGCAGCAGGAAAGGCAAACGCCAGTGGGCAGATGTCTGCTCAAGCAAGCTCAAAAAGATGATGAAAAAGCCCACTGGGACCTGCGTTCCTAGATCAACCTGTTGTCCTGTGTTACTGCAGTTGGGTGGATCTGGTCTCAAGGGAGAGAGCAGTTCTGTGTGTGTGTGTGAGAGAGAGAGGGGGGGGAGGAGGAGGAGGAGGAGGAGGAGGAGAAGGAGAAGGAGAAGGAGGAGGAGGAGGAAGAAGAAGAAGAAGAAGAAGAAGAAGAAGAAGAAGAAGAAGAAGAAGAAGAAGAAGAAGAAGAAGAAGAAGAAGAAGAAGAAGAAGAAGAAGAAGAAGAAGAAAGTTCTATTAAATACAGTTCATAGGATGACTCTCCTCACACTACACTAAAATCCACCATGGAACCTAGAGTCCCATAGCTTTCTTTTTGCCAGCTTTGGGGCCCGACTCACCTCCCCTTTTCGAAGAGGACTTGGAAGACGTTGACCACTGCTTAGTTAGCACTCGCCCTGGCAAAGATTCGTCAGTATTGCTTGTGGCATCCACCCCCTCGATGGATGGCGATATGGCCTTGGATTCCACACTGCGCTCATTCAAGGAGTCTTGGGGAAGGTGTGGTTCTAGATCAGGCTCGTTGATGCTGAACTGGGCCATCTTCTGAGCCAACATCAGCTGGGCCTCCTTCTCCAGCTGCCGGATGTCCTCTATGGTGAGTCCGTACCATTCGTCCTGCCAACACCAAGCCTGTCGGTGAGCCCTTACCATCACTTTCCGTAAACCTGGGGGGAAAACCAAAATCAGCCCTCATCAACCAGCTGTCTTGAACTCATGTTAAGACAAGCTACAAAAGCTTCTCAAATAATGAAAACCTTCCATCTACCGATCCACTAAAGACAATAATTTGCTTGTTTCCATATTTTCTTCCCTGTTCAGATATAAATCCTTCCTTCCTGAAATTCCTGGAGAGAGTTCATGATGTTTCTGTAAGTTGTGAAGGTAGCTAGAACTTATTGGGAAGGGTGTACCTGCGTCTCACAGTTGAGATAGAGCTCTATTTGGGGACCTCATTTTCTGAGGAATGTATCTTTCTGGATTTGTTCAATTTCAGGATGTCTTTCATCCTGGGTCTGCAGACCACATCTTGAGTCAGTTTATACGGATTCTGCTGGAGAGTCCACTGGGCAATACCACTCCAGATCCAGCCTTCCAGATGTGTAGACTAATTCCCAGAATTCTAGGCAACAGCTGCAGAATTCTGGAAATTGAAATGCTTGTTTGCATATGAACGGTTAACCCAAGTTGGCTTAAGCTGTTCCATAGTGGTTAGAAGAACAACAAGGTGTTGTGCTTTCTTCCACCATTCTTCCGGATCTTTGGTCCTCTGGTCTTTGAGAACTTCCTCTCCCAAACGTCAGGGGTGTCAAGATGACAACTCTCAAATTCTAGGAATGGAACACATCTGGAGGATGCCCAGGCTCAACCAGGCTGTCCTGAAATGCCTGTCACTGGGGAGGCTGAGCCAGGACCCCCCCTAAATGAACGGAACTCAAGGTGGAGACCCTGAGATCAAAGACTCACCAACATCATGGATGAAACGCTCAATTTTCGACTGCATCCCCCAGTAACGAAATTCCACCTTGCACAGTTTATAGGCACACATGATGGGATACTTCCCGGGTTTATTCTTGTGCTCTTTGATCCAGTCTTCTGGCAGAGGGCCCCTGGCTGTCTTGGCTGATTTAAATATCTTTGGGTCCTCCTCTGATTTGTATTCGTGGGGTGGGACGGGATCCTTAACAATATCGATAGGATCTAAACAGGGAGAGGGAAATACACAGAATAAATACACGCAAGCCACAGGAAACTGTCCCTCAACAACCTTTTCCTAAAGGCTTGTTGCGTTTGGAGAGCTGTAGAAACAGCACCATCGTCTCCACCTCTTTCTATTTACACAAGAAGAGCTGGTTGTTTAAACAGTTTATTCCAAGTTGGCAGAAGCTGGGTGGCCTCAATTTCCCCTGGAGAAGCCAGCAAGAACACCTCTCTTCTTCTACATTTCAGGAGAAGCCATCTTAACTGTCACCTCTTTCTTAAAAGGACACCATATTCTAATAGGTTAAACCCAATGGAGATGGCTCCAACGACATCAAGAGGCCGATACATACTTTCGCCGAAACTAGAGGTTTTCCTACTAGAAAAGATCTCTTCTCCTATCAAATAACAAAATTGGAAGGGACCTTGGAGGTCTTCTAGTCCAACCCCCTACTCAGGCAGGAGACCCTATACCATTCCAGACAAATGGTTGTCCAATCTCTTCTTAAAAACCTTCAGTATTGGAGGCAAATCATTCCACTGGTTAATTGTTCTAACTGTCAGGAAGTTTCTCCTTAGTTCCAGGTTGCTTCTCTCCTTGATTAATTTCCATCCGTTGATTCTAGTCCTGCCTTCAGGCGCTTTGGAGAATAGGTTGACCCCCCCCCCCTTCTTTATGGCAGCCCCTCAGATATTGGACCTCTGCTATCATGTCACCCCTAGCCCTTCTTTTCATGAAGCTAGACATACCCAATCCCTGCAAGTGTTCTTCGTATGTTTTATCTATCTCTCAGGTCAAATGGGAAACAGCAGGGAGCAATTTGAGTCCCGTCACAATTTTATGCAATTACTCACAAGAATTATCCCCATTTTGCCGAGGTCTGAGGAAGGCCAATCACAACTGAAACCTAGGAACGGGACTCACCTGTCCGTCCACGCTAGCAACCGTAAGATAGAAATTAAAATTTGGGGGAAAGCTCACACCCACCCAGAACAGTCTGCCTCTTCTCTGCAGGGGAAAGGTTGAACACGTTGGCTTGCTCTCCTGAGTCAGATATATAATAGGTTTCAATATCGATGGAGAATTTCTCCACAAATGGACAGGTGTACCTGAAGAAGAAGAAGGAGGAGGAGGAGAAAAAGAGCAGTCTCAAAGCTCAAAGATTAAAAACCTCTTCACCTCAAAACGGTGTGTAATAAAGGCAGCTGTTTTCCTAAGGAAAAAGCCAGCAAAATAAATTAAAAGGCCTCCAGGAGTCACAGAGTAACACAGAATTTCATTAGCACTTCAGCTTTCACAAAGCTTTTTTTTTTTTGCCAACGTGGCAGATTTGGAGAAACTAAAATGACATTTTTCTCCACATATAAATGCTATCTTGGATGTTGTAGATAGCCAATTTCTTTCTAATCAAAGGGGGAAGAAAATCTGCTATGATTTGTGGTGAGGTCCAGTGCCGTTCCCGCCACATGCGAGCAGAGATATGGGTCACCCTTAACGCTCGCTTTCATGTTCCCAAATCCTGGTCTGCCACTTCAGAGGCTCTTTGCAAAAACAAACCAACAAACCAAGGGGGCAAAGATGCAAGGGAAAAATCGCTGGGTGGTACCTCGTCCTCGTATAAGGATATGCATTCCAGGATTCCTCTTCCACTCGGAGGGCAGCCTTGGGGAGTATCGATCGAAACCAGCTGGGAATATGCATACCAATATGATATACTTTATGAGTGTACTGCCCATCGCCACCTAGGCCATCGGTATACGGTCGGTTTTCCAAAATCTCCACGCCGCTGCCTTCACCACAAGTCTCTTCCCGGCTCTTTTTCTGAAATTAGAGGAATAGATGGGCAGATAAATATCAATATTATTAAGCTAAGAATGGCTGAAAAGGGGACCTCCAAATAAACCTGTCTCTCGGGGCCCCAAAATGTCACCTGGGAAATTAGGAATACTTTTCTATTCCTTGTCCATGCATTATCAGGATGGGTAGCACGAGAAGTACCCCTTATCAAGTAATTAAAATAATAATAATAACAGCAGAAGCCTGTTCTTTCACTTCCCTGCTCCCTCCCTTCCTTTCATTTGTGTTTTGTAAGTGATTTTTAAAGAGGCTGCTACTTTGGGAATTAAAGACAAGCTGAGATCTGAGTTATGAATTGACTGTAAAAAAAGACTTCGGTAATGACCTTTTATTTTGGCAGGCAAACAACAGACAGCTACGTTTAACAAAAAAAGAATGATTAATAATGACGAGAGGGAAAAAGCATGGGTACGAAAGGGACATTAACCTTACAACATTGACTTGAGGGCCACTTAAAATTCTGTAGAACAATAAAAGCATCAAAGGATGCCACGGAAAAGTGCACTGAGTGGATGTGCCAAATGCAAAATTGGGATAAAAGATCATCCAAGTCACACCAATGCTTTCTAGAAGCTAGGTTTGGAAGGAGAGCAACATGATAGTGATGGATAAGCCACCTTTCAAACAGATGACCTTCTGAAGTTCAAATTCTTCTCATCTCCAGAAGTCTAAGCTCTTGTGGTCAGATAAGGAGCTGGCATTAGCAATGTAGAATCTAGAGTAGGGGTATCTAACCTTGGCAACTTTAAGACTTGTGGACTTCAACTCCCAGAATTCCCCAGCCAACATGGGAGTTGAAGTCCACAGGTCTTAAAATTGCCAAGGTTGGACATCTCTACTCAGGGGCTTCAAGACCCACAACTCAAAGTTTTCTGCTTTTCTTAAGAAAGGGAGAAACTTAAGCTACTCCACTCTGGTGGCCTCTAGCATTTCACAATCTAGACACTCCCCTTTCTCTAATGTTAGATTTCCAGGGCAAACGGGGACTTGGCTAAAGCAACAACATTAAATGACTCACAACAAAAAAAACCTAGAGAAGCGAAGAACTGATGGTGGAAAGAATTGCAGTCACTTAAAAAGCTTTTATGGAAATCCATCTCTGGGCAGAGAGAAATCAAGTTAGGCAGGATTCAGCACATGGTCCTGCCGTTGTTGTAAGAGCCACCCCAATAGATGTCAAACAAGCAATAGGTCATCTGCTGGGGACAGCCAGAAATAACAGGATGCAAAGAACAGCTGGTTCACAAGTCAAAGAGAGAAACTGGAGTGACCTTTGGGAAGACCGCAGGAGGGACATTCCAATGGGACATGTTGGCTTCCAGGATGAATACACAATAATAGAGTTGGAAGGGACTTTGAGGCCTTCTAGTCCAGCCCAGCCCCTTGCTCAAACAGGAAGCCTTATACCATTTCAGACAAGTGGCTGTCTAGTCTCTTCTTAGACAGCATAGCTGGCTGGGGAATTCTGGGATTAGAAGTCCACAGGTCTTAAAGTGGACAAGGTTGGACACCTCCAAGACCTTCAAGTGTGTTGCAGAACCACAATTTCCAGCGTTCCTCACAAGTGTAATTCTGAAACATCGGAGGTGCCACCTCTGCTAGGACCCTTCAGTCAGGCTCCAGCTGTTATTCTCACAAGTGAAAAACCACACAGGCAAAAACTGATGTGAGCTCCTGGCTGTGAAGCCAAGATCAGAAGTCACCATCTTTTGAAGCCTACAATTAAGCTTGCCCTCCGCGTCCACCGAAACATTTAATGCAAGGAAGCTGTGGGGATCCTCTCCATGAAAACCACAAGACCTCATCACAAAGCACAAACCCTAGCCAGGGAAGCAAATAATACACACAGCCCAAGACAAGTTAAAAACCACAAAGCCAATTCTACCTATCTGCACACTACAAACATTGCCTTATTGTTAAATATCTCTTTTTCTATCAAGCTCTCCTTTCTAACCATCTATGTGGTTAGAATGCATTCTGCATTTATGTGCCATCCTTCTACTGTCACTGTAATTGCAGTATCAGTGAGCAAGTTGACAGCGAATGAGAAATCACACCATGTGATTGATCAATTTGCACACGCTACAGAGGACAAGGTTTTGGAGGAGGCGTGCCAAGTGAAAATGCAAAATTGGAATCCCCCGGGTGGGACCATCCTCTCCTTGCCCCCCCCCGAGGGCTTTTTTCCACTCCTGCAAAATCTGCACCCCCCCACATTACCCTGGGACGCTGCAACCGTCATCGATATGAACCAGTTGTGAATTTTGATCACGTGACCACAGGGACGCTGCAACAGTTTAAGTGTCAAAAATGGTCCTAAGCCATTTTTTTCAGTGCCGTTATAACTAAATGAACTGTGGTAAGTCGAGGAATGACCTGCGTGAATTCCTCATTTGCCTAAACAAGCAACAGTCTACACTCAAATCACAGTGGAGGCTTATCCATCACAAGCTGATGGGGGCCGGATCCCATCATTACTCCAGAGAAGACTGGAAACGAACGAGAAAACAAACTTAAGATTGCATGGTTAAAACCAGATTTTGTTTCCAGCTTGAAAAACTGGCTCGCTCATGTCTCCGGTTCCAAGACGCGGAGGTCCAAAATGCCGCTTGCAGCAAAACACAGCAGCGACCAGTCAGGAGAAACACCAGGGCCAGGGTGTGCTTGTCACAGAGGCAGGATTTGTGAAGTCTAGCATCTCACAAAGTACAAAGAAAAGGAAATGTGTCAGACACACCTAGCTAGGGATGCGAGCTCTTTTAGCGGAGAGCGGTAATTAAGCAAATGCCTAAAGGCAACACCCTCTACTAATGGTTTTTGACAGAATTACCCGCCGCTGAAGATGCTTTACAGTCCACGATCTCTAGGTAAACACAATGCTGCAGTCATTTGTGTGCCGTGAATGACCTGAATCAATCAATCAATAGATTACAGTTTGCAAGACAGATGATCTTCTTCAGATCAGGAGGATGCTTAACAGGCAGGGCGTCCAACGCACCAGTTTGACTTTTTTTGGCCTGGTGTCTTGGTCTAAGACCAGGAATCTTTGAAGCCTGCCTATTTTGTGGGACGTGAATTAGAACCATCCAAAGAGGGCTGTCATTTTGAGAAAAAGTGACAGCTTCCACCCCAGCATCACATTTTGGTGTATGTGTGATGATTCCCAAAGGGAGCTCACGTACTCTTCTTCTGACAAATAATTTTTGCTCTCTCGGATGTAAATCACGAGGCTGGGGAGAAATTAAAACGCAGCCATTTGAACCACGCAAACCTCTGGCTCTTTGGAGGAGAAGGGTAGTATGACGTTGAATAGGTTCCAACCCTTACATGCATATTTTGTAAGACCTGGTCATAAATTTTGCTTTTTGAGGGACATTGTGTATGGGTGTCTACCATCCTTTCCCCTGAGTTCTAAGAGTGGAGCAGACCAGCCAATCCCAAAAATTCAAAATAGAAGATGTAGGAGAAGGACAGGCAGAGCCTGAAGGCGGAGTCAAGAGAGGAATCAGTCTGGAGTCATTATGTTGCCAGAAACGGTCTAAGTTCAACCCCTCTTGAATTCTGTTGACTTATGATGATGATGTTATCCATTCAGCTCTCTCGATGTCTTCCGATCTTGCACTCTTTCTTTGAGTTTGTCTATGCTCTGGCTGGTGTCAGCATTGATGGTGCCCTTGACTCTTAGTGCTAACAGCACCAATTTAGTGCTGTTAGTTGACTAAATTCTTGTTTATAGCAATAAATCTTCTAACTGGAACTTGATGTGTGGTCCTGATTCTTCACGCCTGACAGAAAATATCTGATTCCACCCTAAGCTGATTCAAGAGGTGGGCTGCAAGGCTAACCCATCCTCCCCTTCCTTTTAATCTTTTTCCATTGTAGATGTGCAAAATCAGATCAATGTTGAAAGCCAGCCCCCTTCAGGAAGGAATCAAAAGGCTTACTAAAATGGGATTTCCCACGTCTCTTTCAACTTCCCTCTTCAACTGCCTTTCTTTGCGCCTCAGACAGCTCTTGTTTTATTGACTCTGACCGAACCGAGGTAGTGAGCCCGCCAGTGTCTTAAGCTCCAGTATCTGTATCCATAGTGATGAGACTGCATCACCGGTCTGATGGATGTAGCTCAGACGCTGCGTATCGCACAAGGCGTTCGCGTTGACAGCAGATCAAAATGATGTCACCGGTGGCCGTGGACAAAATCTGGGCCTGCCTCAGAGGCTCAGCTTTGATCCTGTGGTGGATCTGAAGTGGAGAGGCGGGACAAAGTAGGGCAGGGCCCAATTTGGAGAGAACAAAAGCAGCCCTCCAACCCACAGACTGTTCTTGATAAAATTCCATTGCTTTTTTAAAAAAGGAACATGGATTTATTGTGCCTGGCTTTGTTGTTTACGCATTCCCTTGGATAAAGCGATGACTCGTGCTCACAAAACAGAAAGAACCGTAGCTACATTTAAAGGTTTCGGTGGACATTTAGAAATAATTAGCATAATTTAAATGGAAACATGTCCCACGTCTCCAGCTTAAGAGGCTGCTCTGGCGAAGATAGGAATCGAAGCCTGATGTATCCAGTGGACATCGGAGAAGAGGAAGGCTGTACTAAGGGTGTGTTATATTAATGGCAAAAACATAACCAGGAGGCAATACTCCCAGGAAAGTCCATCACCAGGGGGTGAAGATAGCAAACTTTGCACAGAGAGGCTTTCTAGACAATTGTCAGTAACAAAATTGGTGGACCTTCAATCAAGCCTTTATCACAGTCCTAGACCAGCATAGGAAGGGTAGAATATGAACAATTAATCATTTTTTAAGTCAAACAGAATCTAAAAGAGGTAAGAGGGAACAGGATAACACAGACATAACTCAGCAGCCAAAGCATCTAAATTTCAACCTGGAAACTATTTTGTGCTCCACAATTGGCCACCAGTGATGGTCAGGTTGGCCGAAGAAACTGTTTTGGTCCCTCTCTCCCGAGTGTCATGGAAAGCTTCTGAGAAGCGCAGTTGTTATGTGATGCTTCTAACCTTTGGCAGGTATGATTGTCCTTCTCAGAAGAGCGGCAGATGGTCTGGGTCAACCGTGGCCAATGGAAATCAGCTGCAGTGGACGACCCACCAACAGGTTTGAGGAGGTGGTGGGACAGAGTTGCTTGCAGAGGGAGAGAAAGACAAGCAGACTCGTTAAGAGCTCCACCTTGGGGGAAGCTCAGAGCAGATGGCCTTGAGATCCATACGAGTCATCTGGACAACCTTACAAGGACAAGATATATTTCCCCCCCCCCAGCTCTTATTATGGGCAGCCATCTGGACAGGCTTGGCTGTATTTCTCCAAAAACACAGATAAACAGCAGGCTTTCAAGAGGCATTAATTGATGTCCTAGTTTCGGAGAAGCTCAGATCGGATTTCCGGGAAGCTGGAAAGTGTTCTGATGGCTTCAAGTTGGTGGTCACGATGGAGGAAGACAGGAAGCACCTCAAAAGGATTTAGCACTTTGTTTAAGTGGCATTTGTTTATTACATTTATATGGTGCTCCTCCTGTGGTTTGAGGTGATTCTGGGCAACGCAAGGCAGTCTGCATTAAATCATCATCCTCACCATCACCATCATCATCATTGTCCTCTTCTAACATTGTAATTTTTAAAGGCATCGGGGTTCTCTTGACACACGTCTGTAATGTGTAGTTCGCCCTTAGGTCCCGCTTGAAATTAAGAGCTCTACAGCGCTCAGAAACAGGGCTTTCTATCATGCCTAGGCTTGTCTGGAGGACGCTCACGATCAAATCTGTTTTTGTAATCATAAAAAGAAAGAACTTTTAAAAAACAAAAACAAATAGGGAGGAAGATTCTCCAGGATCTCTGTCACACAGCCGAATCTTTGCAAAAAAAGATGAATTGCTTCAATTATATAGCTCCCGCTGCTTCGCAAAACGGGAGAAGAAAAATGCGTCTTCTCCAGATGGCTGAGCTCACCAAAAAGATCAATGGCTTTGGATCGGATTGAAGAAAACACCCCCGTTCAGCCTAGCAAGGGGAATGAGCTTTTCAAAGGATTGTCGCTCCCAAAAGAAGCAATCTTTCCCTTTTTTTTTTTTTTCAAAGGTGAGAGACAGGCAAAGCCCCGGGGAGCTGAGACCATTTCAAGAGATTTTTTGCTTTTTCTTCTCTGGGGATAAATAAACTTTTCAAATATTCTTAAATGGGTCAAGAGCCCAGATCTTGGACCTGTTTCCTCCTTCTTCCCTTCCACTGGAGACAGGTCTGATGTGTTGGGCCTCCCAAGAATTAACCGGAGCTTAGCCTCATCTGGGGAAGATGACAAATCTTGGCTCAGATTGACTTGCCGCTTTGAAGAACGTACAGAATAACGGAGTTGAAAGGGACCTTGGAGGTCTTCTAGCCCAACCCCATGCTTATGCAGGAGATCCTATAATATGATGGAGCCTCCAATGATGGAGCACCCACAACTTCTGGAGGCTTCGCTGATTAATTGTTTTAACTGTCAGGAAATTTCTCCTTAATTCTAGGTTGCCTCTCTCCTTGATTAGTTCCCATCCTTTGCTTCTTGTCCTGCAAATGCAGGTGCTTTGGAAAAGAGGTTGACTCTCTTTTCTTTGTGGCAGCCCCTCAGATATTGGAATCCTGCTATCATGTCGCCCCTGGTCCTCCTTTTCACTGGACTAGACATACCCAAATCCTGCAACCGTTCCTTATATGTTTTAGCCTCCAGCGCCCTAATCATCTTTGTTGCTCTTCTCCTGCACTCTTTCCAGAGTCTCAACGTTTCAGGGGACCTTTAGGAGACCCCCCCGGGGGACATTTCTTTCTCCAGCTACAAAGGCCCCTCGTGATTTCTCTCCAAGGAATCTGAACTACAGAAGCTGACAAGCCGTTTGCAAGCGCAACCCGTCAGCACATCGTGCAACACCTTCGGACGATGTTGCTGGCAGATACAGTTCAGCGTGGACTTTTCTAAAGGGTGTGAAAGACGAGGCAGAGCCAATTGGGATGAAGACATGATCCTCCCGGCTGCTTGGCATTTCCTCCACAGAGTTCCTGCCTCTCTGACATCTGGAGTTCCCTTTATAGTTGAGTGTAGCACATAAAAGCGTCTGGCTTTTAATAAAATGTGTCGGTCGGAAAAGGGGGCGATCCGATTTGCTTTCCCTCTAGAAAGAAAACAAGCATCTTCTGCTGCTTTTCATCTTTTGCTCAAATGGGCAATTGGATGGAGAACTTAGGAACAATGTACAACGGTGTGTCTCAAAGCTAACAACTTGAAGATGTGTGGACTTCAACTCCCAGATTTCCCTGGCCCAGCAGCATTCAAGGACTTCAACTCCCAGCACGGCTGGGCTAAGAAACTCTGGGAATTGAAGTCCACCTGTCTTAAAGGGCCAACTTTGAGAAAGGAACTGGGGAATTCTGGGAATTGAAATGCTAATGTGTAGCATGTGATAACGCACAATTTCCTTGGTGACCTGCAAAGAACAACCTGCAAAGCTCTCACGACACATTCTCCTCCCGCATGAGAAGGACATCTGATGGGAAAGGGTGGTGCTGAACGGTGGTCCCTAAAATCTAATCAGGAAAAACCAATGCGAGGCCGGATCTGTTGATCTGCATTTATCCCAGAGTACATTAAATCCACGGCTGTAATGTGAAATTAATACTAATTGATGGAAACTGTTAGCCCCACTCTCCTGACTGGCCAATTATCTATACGGCAGGTTGCCAAGATGAAGAGAGAAAAAATCTCACAGAGGGGACTGATGTGGGGAAGGGAGAGGCAGGCCCCACAGAGGCATTCTGGAGGAGAAAAAGAGCATGCAAGGAAGCAAGTGATAGCCAGATAATTCATTCCACCTTAGTCCAAGAAAAGCTGTCATTGGATAGAGAGGTGGGCAGCATATATATTTAATAAATGAAATAAAATGAATAAAATCCTGCCCTAAACTCGTTCCAGGTGGCCTTTAGGGTTCCACGCAACAGGGAGAGCTTGCCGGGTCACGGGCAGAGATGCGAGTGAGAAAAATGCCCCTGGATGGCAATCCATCCTATCTGCAGCGAGCAAAACTTCATTTCCTTGATCAAAGGCTGAAATCACCCACGGCAACAGAGAGGGTGAATGAAATACACGGGCAAAGCCGAGAGAAGTGGAATAGTTTTAAAAATAGAATTTTAAACGCCGAACAAAACACGATTGGGCCAGGCCAACCTCTCTCACACAAGACTAGCATTGAAAAGACAGTTCTTGAATTAAATGCATAGTTAAAATACAGCGAGTTTTTCTTCTGCTTTATAATACAGGTTGGCGAGCCTGCTGTTCAATTTTTCATCGTTTGCGGGCTTCACCTCCTCCTCCTCCTGCTTTCTGTTTTTAATTTAAACATCTAATTTAAATTTGAGGAGGACATAATCACAGGCCGTTTTTCAAAAGCAAACCGGCTTTGGGTGAAGAACAGAGGGGAAGCCAACAAGCAGCTAAGAAGCCGCAGCTAAGATGGGGAAGAGAAGGTTGACTGAGATGGTCTTAAGGCCATTTTTCCATTGACACGTTTAGTAGATAATTCCTGCCAACGTCCAGAGAGGTTCTGCAGAACTCAAAAGCCACCATGCTCCAAGTGTAGCGAGTTCAAATCCTATGGTTCAAACCCCATCTCTGATGTCTTTTGAAAAGAAGTGGGCTGGCCATCCCTCAAGGATGGTCCCCTTACTTTTCATGAATAATGTAGGGGGTGGATTAGATGGTCTTAAGGGTCCCTTCCATCTCTATTTTTCCCTGATTCTGCTATTATTTTTGTAGAAGGACAGGGGCGGAGTCAAGCAAGGCATCAGCCTGGAGGCATTACAGTCCCAAAAGCAGTCTGAGTCCAACGCCTCTTGAGTTCTGTTGACTCTTATCTAGCACCAATTTAGCGCTGATCATTAGTTGACTAAATTCTTGTGCAATTCTTTATTGCATGAGAGAGAGAGAGAGAGAGAGAGAGAAATAAAGATGATGGATAGATGAATAGATACAGTAGAGAGATATAGAGATGATAGAGACAGAAATAAAGATGGAGATAAAGATGGAGATAGAAATAGAAATAAATATAGATGATGGAAAGATGGAGAGATAGAGATAGAGAGACAGAGAAAGAGACAGAGAGAGAGACATGTGTAATTTTTTATTGCAAGAGTAATAAATCAGATTAACTGGAGTTAACGTGTGGTCCTGATTCTTTCCGCCTGACATTTATTGTTATTATTGTGTTTCTAGGAAAGCAACTGATCACAAGAGCCCACGATGAAAGCACCAACCTGGATCATGTACAGCTGGGCAATCCGATACTCGTCAACGCTCATGGGGAGAGGAATCCGATACTCTTTTATGAGCATTTTGAAATCCGGCAGCCTTCTGATCCGGTTAGGAAGGCAAGCCCAGAGACCTTTACTGGAGGCCGCTTAAAGGACAACGAAGATGGACATTTCCTGCAATCAAAGCGGAGAAAGAGAGAGAGAGATTGGTGGAAAATCTTTAATGGGGTCCTGCCTCAATCAAAGAGCAAAAAACCATCTTTCTTTTTCTTCCATAGAATTTCTTATTTCCTAACCTGGACCCAAGCCCACAAAAAACACAGATTTAATCTGTGAATTAATGCATCTTAAAATGAAGGGTCCTCAATGCTCTCTGAGCTTAATGCTCTCTGAACTCCCTATAGCACTGATGATGCTCCTTAGTTGGGTCATGAAACGTCTGCAAGAAAACAATCCAGTTCAGAGAGCACCAAGGACCCCTCAATCAATAAGGGGGCATCATTAAATTTCATACCTTCTCCAAAACAGTCTTTCGATGCCACTCTGAAGTGCGGAAAGGGCTCATAAAGAGAAACGAGGTTTTCTTTATTGTGTAGGAATCCTTAATTGGAGTCCTTTCTTTGGAGGAGATTATTTGGTTGGGGAAGGAAAGCAAAAATTCCTGATGCCCGATCCTTTTTCACACCTGGCCAAGCACGAAGCAAAGCGGGTTCTGAGCCCGAAATGCACCAAATTGCCATCCAAAACCTGGTTCCACCTCTCTCCCCCCATTCCAACATCCCAGTCTTGGAGGAAAAGCTATGCACTTCAGACACATACCCCCAAATTGCCTTTTGGTCACTTCCACATCCTTGAGATATTTGGGGCAAGGAAAAAAAAAAGTTAGCTACTATCGACTCTTCCAAATAATCCAGACGAGAAAACAAAACTGTAAATACTAACTGTAAGATTATAATAATCGAATTTTGCAAGTAGGGGGCATTTCTCTCCCGAGGGAACCAACCGCAGCAACTCTGCAGAGACTTTTGCCAGCCTCTCCTCCATTCCTAACATCTGGACCGGGGGTGCGCTGTAGGAAGATTGGGCTATTTTTCCGAGCAACGTGCTGCTAATTAGCATGACAGATGTGCTGCTGAAGGGAGTCGTGACAAAGCAGCACCTGACACGGCTTCACAGCGCAGCCTTCTGTGCCAAAGAAAGCGCATCGTTCATCTCCACGGTGTCCTGGCCATATGGCGCATGCTTTTGGGACAGGGTGATGGTGGCTGAATTCCCACGCCACCCTAAACCTCAGTTTCCTTAACTCTTTTTTTTTTCTTGAAAATAAGCCACGATAGTTCAGCCAAGCAGGACTGTAATATTTAGGAACAAATCAAGGCAGAAAAACTTCAGCAGAAACCGAGAGATGCCCATTTAAGTTGGAGAAGTATTGAGGGACATTTGACCCCTCACAGTTCCCTCGCCCATCTTCTGATTATCCAGGTAACCACCCTGCAAATTCAGAATAAGCCTTTTGCAGTCAATTGCTCAGCTTTGCGAAGGTCTGCAAAAGCCTTCGTTTCACCCCAGCAAATCCTGCCCTTTTATTCAAGCCAAGCCACTCCAGCAGAACTTGATTTGACTTCTGCAAGTCCAGGAGGATTTTGACATCCCTAGCATGGTGAGGTGAAATGTTTCAAGACATATCTGGGTCTTCATATTCTTTATTAACGCGTGCTTGCTTATATATTCCTGCTGTTCGTTATACTGTATTCAATGCCTCCTACAATTGCATTTCCTGATTCTCTTTCCAGCTGACTGACAGATTAACCGTGACTTTACAACGAGACTCTACATCAGTATTCCTCAGCACATTCTCAGCTACCCAGCGGGCTATAGGCCCTACCTGTTTTGATGTTGAAAGATCTTTTTCAGAATAATTAAAGAATGGGTTAACGTGCCACACTGACAAAAACCCACTTTGAATTGTCAAGGGCTTTGTACCTCAGCCTTCTGAGAAAAACCAGAGGAGTCTACGAATTTTTGCTTCCCGGAATCTAGGCATCTAGAAATCACCCTTCTTGCCCAGGACTTCGTTTGTTTTGCAAGAACAACATGCTCTCCAAAATATGAAATGTACCCACTCGCTCCAAAGCGTTGGGTAACGCCAAGAGCTGCCAGCCTCGGCATTCATAATGCATGGGCAATTATGGATTTCTTTCAAAAATGTGTGCCACCCCGAGGAATTAAGATGGCATGAGTGAGAAACAGTGTTTTCAGCAAGACATTTTAGCCTAAGTGACACCCATTAATGGGGGAGCTGTCAATAGGATAACTAGCACTGTGATACAGTTGAATTACTTTCAGACTGGGAATGCGGCCTGTGCATTACGCACCAGCGATCAGATGCTCTGAGAATTGGCACAAATAAATATTAAAACCCTCACGGTGGAAACCAACAACAGCTTCACTAACAGGAGTCAGGCCCAATGCAACCCACCATCCAGATGTGCTTCACAAAGTATTTTGACAGTCCCTGTAATGTCCCCAGTCTTTAGCAAGCTAGATTTGTTTTATTATATTATTAATCAAGTTTACAAGTAGTCCTCGAGACACAGCCACAACTAAGTCACTTTTTTCAATGCTGTCATAACTTCGGTCACTAAAAGGGGTTGTAAGTCAAGGACCACCAGTATATGGAAATCAGGTGACTTTTTCACTAGGCGGAGAGCTCTGTTTTAATATGCAAAAGACGGCAACAATGAAACTGAAATGTAGGTTTTCCTTGAATTGCGACATTTTCTTGTAGCATCTCCATTTCAATTTCATTTTTGCCGTCTTTTGCATATTAAAACAGAGCTCTTGATTTTTATTTTTGCATATTAAAACAGAGCTCTTGATATTTTTTTGCATATTAAAACACAGCTCTTGATTTTTATTTTATTTTTCAACACAAACGAAGTTCTGACCTCATGTTTTGAATTCCCTGGAAGGCTAATTTTTAATCAGGAAGGAGCATGGAAAAGAGCCAGAAAAAATTGCAGGTAGCTAGCAAGGAGCTATTAAATCTCGCTACAGGTCACAGCCTAGTCAAATATTTCCCTCCAGCAGCACAGCATAAAATAAAAGAGAAAGAAAAACATCCTTCTCGGTTGTTACTGCAGTGTCACAAATACCAGAATCGTATTTCCCTCAGCAACGTTAATGGGGCGGGGAAAACATTAAAATTTAGACTTTCTGACAGAAGAGAATCTTCGTAGCTCAGGGCTCAACTGGAGGGTCCATGGTGCTCTCTGAGCTTGGTGAGGGTTTTTTGCAGATGTTTCATTACCCAACTAGGTAATATCATCAGTGCTGGAAGAGAGTGGAGCTTTTGGAGATGAGGAGGAGGAGGAGGAGGGGTGACAACTGTAGGATCCTTGATGCTCTTTAAGCTTGATTGGTTTTTTGCAGATGTTTCATTATCAAAATAGCTTCAGCATGATGATGTAAAGAAAACCACCAAGCTCAGACAGCACCAAGAACTACAGTCATTCTCCTCCTCCTCCTCCTCCTCCTCCTCTCTGCAAACCCCACTGCCTACAAGAACTGACAATGTTCCCTAGTTGGGTCATGAAACGTCTGCAAGAAAACCACCATGCCCAGAGAGTTCCAAGGATCCCACATTTTCGCTTTTCCTACCCTACTAAAGGTTAGCACATAATAGTCATGACCCTTGAATCTGTTGAGCAGCTTAAAGCCTCGGCCCCTGATTGCTCTCTCTTTCCTTCCTCCTCTATTTTTCCTTTCTCCAAGTGTCAATCCCTCTGGCAGAAAAAGTGCTGGAAAATGGAACATTGCCATTCTCAAAAATGAACGTGTGAATCCCGAGAGATAACCGCAGAAGGTTAGACTTTGACTTTCTCCTACCCTTCAGACCACAAAGATGCTCCTCACCCAATCTAATTTAGGACTCTTCGCCGAGGTGCCAAAAGTCGCAGATCCTCCTGTGCCCCAAAGGAGCTTTTGGCAACTTCCTCCGTTTTCAGTAAACCCATTTCTACGCTTCAATTCTCCCCTGTTGGTCGTCTTCTTCCTCCTGACCCTCCCCGCTCCTCTACCATGGAATCTAAAAATACCTGGTTAAAAATATACATTAACCACAGAGAAAGAGAGAGAGGGAGAGCTGAAAATAGTTTTAAAAGTAGCTGGGGCGGGATGAGAAGAAGGATAGTCCACCCGAAATAGACCCGGCAGAATCTCAAAGGAGCATCTCAAAGGAAATAAACCGTGCCTGGAAGACTAGTCCACCCAGCAATCAAATCCTGCTCCAAATGATGGAGATAAAAAAAATTGATTCTCGGAAGATTCAATTGGTCAAAAAAAAAAAAAACCAGCTGCAAAGAGAAATGGAAAGAAATGACTTCTCGGAAAGAAAAAAAAAACAGCTTATAAACCAGGGCCTGGGATCGCAAATATGCCCCAAGGATTTGTAAACAAAAATTAATCATTCCTGAAAGGAAAATAAAAGTTTTTTCATAGTTCTGGTCCTCTCCAGCTAGAGCCATTCCTCTAATGGTTATTGGGGTTGTTGTTTTTTCTCCGCCAGCACATCTGTGAACAATACTTTAGGAGATACCAAAAGGATGGGAAATATTCACCCAATCTTTGGCCCTTGAGGGTTAAAATTCTATTTGAAAGCAACCACAGGCGTAAAACCGCACAAGCCTTTTCCAGGAAAACAGCATGAATGAATCTAGCCATTAAAAGTTAAGGAGTAGCAACGTTATTATTTCATGTTGTGCCGCCTGATCTGAAGGACCATTAAGGAACAAAAATGAACAAACCTGCCAGAAGGAAGAAAAAAAAATAACAAATCCTACGTGAGTAAAATTTTCAGAATTCAAAGATGGAGATATTGGCAATTCCCTTTCCTGCAAGCCATCTTTATGCCAGAACTAGCACGAAAGCCTGCACAACATAAACAAGTTATCTACCAACAGTATTACCTGTAAAGGTTTCACAGGGACTAGAAACTTGAAAAAGAATCCTTTAATTATACTTGGGGAGGGGGGGAAGGTGTCGGTATGTTTTGGATTGCCTGGACCACAATCCTTCAAAACTGATTTAACTGCTAGTCTAAATGACTGTCAGGAAGAAAAGAGTCCCGTTATTAAATCACAGAGGGTAATGAATGCTCAGATAATTTAATTGCTGATTTGAGGCAAGGCCCCGATTTTGCTGCAGATCTTAAATGTTTAATATCTGTGCCTTCACATGGCTGACATTAACAGATTAGCAACATCACATTGTTCGCCAGACAATGGTGCTTCGCTTCCATCCAGGAAAATAATTGTTCTGAGCAAGCTCGTTCAGATATTATTAGGGTGAACAGAAAGACGGGAGCCGAAGCCAAAAATGCTCCAATAATTAGCTTTGGGACTTTCGAATCCTGCCCATTTCTCGCACTTTTTCTCCCACACGGTGCTTCTTTCATTTCTTCTTTCCCCCCCCCCCCTCGTCCTCTTCTCCACAACACAAACTGGTCCTGAAAATGGCTGCAAACTGTGACTGCCAGATGCAACCCAGCCACTAATAACTTCTAAATAATTGATGGGCTGCCAAGATGCTTTCAGATTGCAAAAAAACCAAGCGGAAGCCTCGAGGGATGGGGAAACAACAACAACAACAACAACAACAACAAAACTCTTCTTATTGCCCAGATGCAAAAAAAGGGATGCTTGGAAAATTGGAGAACCAATTTGCTCTAGTAGTTAAGACACCAGATTGGAAACTGGGAGGCAAAAAGGTCTAGTCCCACTTTAGGCATGAATGGATGACTTTGGATGACTTTGGGCAAATCACCAGGAGACAGTGAGTTCTAGTCCCACCTTAGGCATGGAAGCCAACTGGGTAACTTGGGGTCAATCACTATGAGAGGGCGAATTCTACTTCCACCTTAGGCATGAAAAACGCCTGGATGGCTTTGGGCCAATCACCAGGAGAGTGTGAGTTCTAGTTCTGACTTAGGCATGGAAGCCAGTGTTGAGAAACAATTACAGCCAGTAGTGACCTCCCTGCAGTTTCCTTACTCTGCGTAACCCAGTCCCTTTTCCCTTTTAAAGCCAAAATTGAAATCCACAGAGATCCACGGAGAGTTGCAGATGCCCACACAGTAATGGGCCAAAGTAACCCACACATAGATGCACACACACACACTTTGGCAATATCCAGCAGTTTGGACAGAACTGAGAGTCACCAAGGAAGAAAAATGGATTTCTGGCTGACCAAGAGCACCTTGGAGAGAATTCATCCCATTTTGTCAAACCACCGAAGACAGATTCAGCTGGTTCCAAGCAGAGGACGGAAGCAGTTGCCAATTTTATTTTATTTTTTGCTTTGTCCAAATTCCTTCTCTGCTTGCTCTCAGGAAATTCCTGAATTTCCCCTTGGATATTCACGGCGTGTGGCCTGGAAAGGGATACTCTTCCGTTCAGCTTCTGGCAATATCCTCAGCACCACCTTTTCCTTCCTTCCTTCCATCCATCCATCAATGGAAGCAGGAAGCTGCAGCTTTGCTTGCGAACTCGTTGAACGGCCCAATTCCCAGATGGCTTTGTTAGAGGCAGAAATGGAGAAAAATCCGCATGCACAGCTCTTGAGGGGATCCATACAAGCGCTCAAAAAAACAACCACCACCCACACTATTATCACTAATAATATTGACTACTCGTTTTAATTCGACTCCGCTCTTCCTCTTGAGGAAGCTCAGAAGAGCCGACAAAATTATAGCAATTTTTTTTTTTTTACGTGAACCATCCCGTTTGCGCAGAGGTGACCCTGAATGCTGGTTAAGGCAACCGAACTGGGAAATCCTGGATTAACCGCAACAGATTAATTTGAGTCACTCTGATTCACCACAAGACGCTACGCCCTTGGTTAAATTGCAAGGACGCGCTGCTAAAACTTCCTGCAAACTTTATTTATTTATTTATTTTTGCAGAGGAAGAAACATTGCTCTATTGTGCTTTATGTGGGTGTTTTATTTGAGTGGGTGTATGTGTGTGGGTGGGTGATAAATATTTGCTGACATGCAGCATGGCAGCCTTGCCAGCAGCCAAGGACTGTACAGAATGCAGCTTTTCCTCTCTCCTCACTCACCAAGGGTCTTTCCTTCCTCTCTTTTCTCCTCGATCAATCTCGACCCCCATTTTCCTGCCCAAACCTCTCCTTTTATCCCTTCTCTCCTTTCCCCATCTCTTCCTCCCTCAGCCAAAGCTCTAAGGCGATTCTAACTAAAAATTCCTAACTAAAAAATTTCTTAACTAGAAATTCCTCCATTTTTAACCCTGTCTGAGGTAAATGCCCACCCTCACCCCTCAGCATCCCAGCCAGCTCTTTTCCCCCCTCAAAAGTTTTCCCGCCAAAACCTGACAGAACCCCCTTCTTCCCTTCCCCCCTCAGCCGAAGCTCCAGGGCGATTCTAACCATCATAAATATGAACCAGTTGCCAAGCTGGTCCGAATGTAAATCACGTGACCACGGGGATGCCGCAGCGGTCATAAGTGTGAAAAATGGTCCTGAGTCGCTTTTTCAAGTGCTGTTGTAACTTCGAACAGTCACTAAAGGAACTGATGTAAGTCGAGGACTGCCTGTATATTCCTGTCTTCTTGGAGAAAATTCTTGATTCCTGTAGAACAGCAGCAAAAACCCACCAACCAGCCAATATTCTATATCTATATTCTATATTTTTTTCCTGTCTCTCCCTGCTAAACCTAACCCCTCTCCTGGATTTGTTTTAAATTGTTTTAATCGAAATATTTATGGGAACTGAGGATTACAGACATCCACTTGGCAAAGGCATTCCAGCGTGAGAAGGATCGTCTTCTAAAACAGAGGCCTAAGTTACCGCTCTGTTTGCATTCCCAGGAGAATCTGCCAACATTTAAATCAATTATCTAAATTTACGTCAGACTTATCTGGATGAGGAGCCTGAGGTTCAATAAACAGTGGCCTGATTAAACATGGGGATAGAAGCAGAGGGATCAGAGACTCCTGCTTACAAAACACATTGACAGTTGAGTACGGATAGTCCTCAAGTTACAACAGTCTGTTTAGTGACTGTTTGAAGTTACGACGGCACTGAAAAAAGTGGCTGGGGACCATTTTTCACAATTACGATCTTTCCAGCATCCCCACGGTCGCAGTGATCCAAATTCAGATGCTTCACATTTATGACGGTTGCAGTGTCCCGGGATCACTTGAACCCCTTTTGCAGCCTTCTGACAAGCAAAGCCAATGGGGAAGCCAGATTCACTTAACAACCGTGTTACTAATCAACCACAGTGATTCCCTTAATAACCGAGGCAAGAAAGGTCACAAAATGGGACAAAATTCACTTAGCAATGAAAATATGGGGCTTGGTCGTGGTCGTATGCCGAGGACTACCTGTAGTTGATGTTTTGCATTTTTAATTGAGACCCAGTGACACCCCCAGGAGCGTTCATTCAGAATGAAGACGACGCCTGTCAGAGAGGGAGGGTGAAATTCGGCCCTCGTCGTTTCTTATTCCAATATAAAATGGATTTAACTTGAAAACCAGGCCACGCCTTTGGCCATTAGGGAACCAAAGCATACTAGCTGAGATTCGGGAGATGTCACATCCCTCAGCTGGGGTTGAGAGAACAAATTGGCAGCTCAGGGTGCAGGCCTGCCGGTTTTATTTTAGGAAGGGCAACGCTACTTATGCATGCAGACCAGCTCCTGTCCTTGGGGAGGGAAATAAATAACAAGAAAACGGGTCTGATTAATGCTTCTCTGGGGAGAATGAAAGCTATGCGCCGCCGAGTGCCACTTGCTGTCGCCCAAAGCCTCCTGAACAACAAGTCCTAAATAAATAAATAACCTCACAACGGAGCCAAAATACAAAGAGGTTCTCCCTGTGAGTCACAGGCAGTATTTGCACTTTGGCTGAAGCCCAGGCAATCTAGCAGGGCTTCGTCTTCTCCGAACAAATGCCCCATGAATCTATTTTTCCTCTTAACGCCGAAACACCGCCATAACAACATCTGAAACAAACAGGCAAAAAAACACTAACGGATCAGGCCAAGTCTGCAGCAGCTACACCGGCGTTCTGAAAGGCTGGTATGAGGCAGTCCTCGACTTACAACGGTTTGTTTAGTGAGCATTCAAAGGTACAATGGCACTGAAAAAAGTGACCGAGGACCGTTTTTCACACTTAAGACCGTTGCAGGGTCCCCATGGTCACGTGATTTACATTGGGATGCTTGACAACTGACTCACATTTATGACGGTCGCAGCGTCCCGGGGTCACGCGATCCCCTTTTGCGACCTTCTGACAAGCAAAGTCAATGGGCAAGCCAGATTCACTTAACAACCGTGTTACTAAACAATGTCAGGGATTCGCTTAACAAATGGGGCACGAAAAGTCGTAAAATGGGGCAAAACCCACTTAACAGATTTCTCACTTAGCAACAAAAATTTGGGGCTCAATTGTGGTCCTAGGTTGAGGACTACCTGTATTCTAAGAAAGCTGTGTTTAAAACAAACAAAACAACAACAACAATAGACTCCCCACCCACCCCGGTCTCCTTCGCATGGATTTTCCCTGCAGAAGGCAGCACGCTGGAGAGAAAATCATCCTCTGTCCCTTTTGCCTGTATGTGTAAAATAAAAATACAGAACTAGAAGAAAATTGGATGTAGCATTCCTCAAGGAATGAGCTGAGCAGAGGATCACGGCTGTCTGGGAAATCTTTGACCCAGAAATTTCAACTTCTGCATCTTCTGGAGCTCTCCCTGGTGCTGAAATTGCATCTGAGTCACATCTTTCCCCCAGTAAAGGCTTCCCGCCCTGTTCGCAACCAGCTTTCTCCAGCTCTAATTCTTGGCTTGCTGAAATAAGAAGGCAACAAGGCTTGGGAGGGCCTACCCTCTGTGGATGGATATCAGCATTGCCAGCTGGGAAATTCTGGGAGTTGAAGTCCACGCCTCTTCAAGCAGCCAAGGCCGAGAACCACCACTCTAAGGTCCCTTTGCAAATTTGAGTCATCCTTTGCAGAGGAAGCTGGAAGGATCTCAACACACGTCCATAACAGTCGCACAAATATTCACAAATGAACAGCCTTCGGGGAGCTGCTGTCGGCTGCCAAGCTGGCTGCCTGCCTGGTTTGGCTGCCTAGGACATGGCAGGAACCCGGCTCTCGACATATTTGGGTGGTGAGCGGTTCAGCTCCAGAATTCAGGGCCTGTCACAACTTTTTGTGAGATGTGCACGGGGGGGGGGGGGGGGGGGGGGGGGGGAGTGGGGAGCAGGAGATGATGAAAAGAGGTTGAACGTCAACTGCAAATCATTAATTGTGCAACGGGGAGTCGAAAGACCTCTTGAGGGATAGGACAATCTCCTCAATTTTTTAGCAGTAGGTGGAAGAAATGTTTACAATGGTGCTGCTCTTGGTTTCACGGACTGATTGATGATTAAATCATTGTTTATGGTTGCCATCCCAACCAGTCAAATTCTGGGCTGTTCAACAAGATTAAAAACACAGCGTTTAACCCTAATCCGAGCTGAGCTCCTTTGGAGGAAAATTAATCACTGACCTAACGCACACTTTGTGATGGGATTTTCCTCCTTTATTTCATTAGCAAAACCCAAAACAGGATGAGGGAGTAAAAGAGGAACTTTTTCAAAGAACGTTCAAAGGTGTACAGGCAGCCCTTGACCTACCACCATTCACTCAGCAGCCATTTGAAGCTACAAAGGGAGTAAAAACAGGACTTGCCCCCTTGTCCTCACTCTTACGACCATCGCAGCATGCCCACCTCATGTGATCCAAAAATTCGGGTGCTTGGCAACCATATATTTATGATGGTCACAGCCTCCCAGGATCACCTGATCGCCATTTGTCACCCCTCCCCAACTGGCTTCCCTCAAGCAAAGTCAATGGGGCCTCTTGCTTGGGGGCACGATGGTCCTATGCTCGTGTCTGGTTGAATGAATGGCGCAGCCACCCCACAAGCCGCAGGAAGACTTGGGAGGAAGAAAGAGAGCAAGGCAGCATTTGGAGGGCCTCAAGCATGCTACAAACGTGTCCGTCCCCAAATTGACCTGCCAAGGAATTAGGAACCTAAATCACGTCCAAGATGGGGGGGGGGGGAAACCAAAGAGAGACCTATTTTCGGCTGACGTCTGCAGTTCGGGACCTGACCTACTTTTCTCTCCTACCAACTAAAAGCTGAGATTTTTCAGAAGGGGATTAAATGCCATATGGAGGAAGAGAGGTCACCGTTTTGCTGAGATTGGAAAGCTGTTTCTTTTTTAAAAAAAATCTCTGCAGGGACCTTTTGGAGTTGGTTTATGTCTGTGCGTGTGATTTTTTTTAAAAAAAGCAAGCCCAAAGAGAGGCAGGTTTTTATCATTTTTTCTTATTTGTTTTCATTTTGTTTGGGGTTCCCCCCCCCCTTCTAACTTGTAGCTGTTGCAGGGGAGAAAGAGTTGCTGGAAGGATTTACGTTTCCTCTATTTGTGCCTGTCCGTTTTAAAGTCTTATATAATTTACCTTCATTGTTAATTATTGTTATTACAGTTCAAAGAGAGGGAGGGAGGAAGGAAGGAAGAAACGAAGGAAGGAACGAAGGAGAGATAGGTTGGAAAAAAGAAAGAAGGAAGGGAATGGTAGGTAGGTAGGGAAGGAAGGAAGGAAGGAAGGAAGGAAGGAAGGAAGACAAAGGAAGGAAGGAAAATGATTAATAGAAGGGGAGAGAGAGAAAGGGAGGGAGGGATGAAGAAGGGAGGGAGGGAAGAGAGGAAAGAGGGATTCAAATACACTTTAAGCCTTCTCATTTTGCAACTTGGGGAGGGGGCCTGGGAAGCTAGATGAATCCGACCACTACTCGCCACCACCTCAGTTGGACTCACGGGGACCCAGGTGAGCTACCCTGCTTTGCAGCCAGATCACCGAAGCTCCCTGTCGCTTTGGTGATGGCTGCTCTAAAAAGGGAAAGCCACCGCTTTGGCAGTCGTGACTCAGCCCCCGTCGCTACCCCCCAACCGGCATCCATGATGCTGACGCTCGCTGCAAATGCTGCTGAGCCCCGGCGAGTCGTCCCTGGAGAAGAAGAGCTGAGAAGCCGAGAGATTCAGGGAGGCTGAACTTCAGTCAACATCTGTCAGGGTCACCGTTCTCCACCCTTACCCACCACGCCGTTCCCATAGTAACTCCAAACCGAGATGCATCGGCTGTAAAAATAGCCCCGGTGTGCCAAAAATAACTAGCATGTGTCATATGCAAGAGATCCACTTTGAGCGGCCCGAGAGATATTTTTACAACCCCTTTTGTATTGCAAAGGCCGGAGCGGAGATCGGTCAATCCAGCCAGGCAGCTGTTCGGTCACCCTAGGAGGGAAGAGAAATGAGCTGGATCCCTCCGAAGGCTGGCAAGGTCAGGAGGGTGACCTCGGGTTTGAGATTTTATTGGGGCCCACCCAGAGTCCCCCAAACAGAGGCAAAGCTGCTGGTGGGGACAGGATGCTTCCTCAATAGACCAAGACTCTTTTTAATGGCCGTTGGGTTGCACCAGAAGGCAAGGCAAGAAACTATGGATGGAAACTAATCAAGGTGAGAAACAACCTGGAATTAAGGGGGAACTTTCTGACAATGAGGTTGAATTTAAGGGCTAGCAGGATCGGACATCCAAAGAACTGGGGGGATCCTAACGCAAAATAATTCAGCTCCCCTTCTCTGTGTTTCTCATGTTTAATTCTCCCCTAACGTCCAGCTCACAGGAAAAACCCCCACACACAAACCCAGGTTATATCAAACCAGCTTAAATCCATCTTCTCCCTTCCCTCCATCTTTTAGGGGTCCTTCTTGCTGGGCCTTCTCTTTCCCTGTAAAGCCTGGTGTTCCTAGCACACCTCTGATCATCCAGGCTGGTTCAGATCTTGGGAAACCCAGAGAGAGAAGCCAAGTTACTCACGTCGTCACCCAGCAAACTTTGTTGGCCTTAAGGAAGGTTAACATCTCCAGAGGACGCCCAAGAATCAAGGAAGGAGCGTCGTTTTCAGTGGCGCCTCTAAGTTGGTCAGCCTTAAAAACAGGAGCTCTGATCCACCTTGTCCAAGGAACCTCTTCTTTACACAAACTGATCACCATCTGGCACAGATTCCAACTCTTCCGTAATATAAACAGCCCAGCATCTTGCCATATTTAGTTATTATAATTGTTCCAACTGCAAATATAACCTAGACAATTCAACGTACCGCTGGAAGGCATTTTTAACCCAGTCGCCTGGCTGGTTGGAAGGTCCCTTAAAGTTCAGGAGAGGTTTTGGAGAGACCAGGTGCTCTTTGTGAGGTTGGCACCCATGCACACACACACACACACACACACACACACACACTAAATGCCTAGGGATGTTCCTAGAACCTCATAGTTCCTCTGCTTTTTCCATGCTTGGATGAGAAGCAGCAGCAAACTATTTTTCGTGTTATTTTAAAATGTCCCTCCCCGCCCCCCAAAAAAACCCAGCCTAAAGACATTTTACAAGTGTCTGTTAGCAAGTTTTGATGGTTAAGAAGGCTCCATCTGTTCTCAGTTATATTTACTTTTCTCAAGCAACAAGTCGTTTAAGCTGTTTAAAGATGCGAGAAACACATGGGGGATGCGTTCTGGAATTTGTTCGGGTTTTTTTTGTTCCCATTATGCTGTCAGGTAACCAAGATGTAAGCTCTTCCCAGTGGTCTCTTTTTCAAGGTGCATTATTTATTTGAATAGAATAGAGCTGGAAGGGACCCTGGAGGTCTTCTAGTCCAGCCCCCTGCTCAAGCAGGAGAACCTACACCATCTCGGACAAGTGATTATCTAGTCTTTTCTTAAAAATCTCCAGTGATGGAGCGCCCGCGATTTCTGGTGGCAAGCTGTTCCACTGGTTGATTGTCCTCCCTGTCAGGAAGTTTCTCCTTAATTCCAGGTTGCTTCTCTCTTTGATCAGTTTCCAACCCTTGTTTCTCGTCCTTCCCTCTGGTGCTCTGGTGAACAACTTGGCCCCCTCTGCCTTGTGGCAGCCCCTCAGATACTGGAATGCTGCTATCACGTCTCCCTTATTTCTTCTTTTCTTTATCTAAACTTAAAATATGCAGAAGCTGGACAGCTCTCCATCCTTCACCTGCCAGACAGGTGGAAACCAAGCCAGGCTCTAAAATGTTTCTTGTCCAAAATGGCGGATCGCCTGTTTTGTATCCTGGGCTGCAAGTGAAAAAGTGAAGACAGGCGGTCTATTTTATTTAAAAGCCGGGGCTGCCTGTGATCATTTCTTAAAATTAATGGATGGCCTGCTGACTCGTCACCCTGTGAATGGAAGCCTATTACTTTATAATTGGCTTGAAACAGGGCTGGGTCCTGTTGTCAGCAGAACCGGAGGAAGATAATTACCGAAGGAATATAATCCAGATGTTTCTGCTTCTCTTTCAGAAGGAGAGTCGCTCTCCATCTCTTCCTCTTTTAAAGGTGCAAATATGCAGGGGGCCTTCGCCGTACAATAGTTCATTTAGCGACCATTCAAAGTTACAACGGCATTGAAAAAAGTGAAAGCCACCGGTGGAAACCAGAATAAGAGAGTTGGAAGGGACCTTGGAGGTCTTCTAGTCCAACCCCCTCCTCACGCAGGAGACCCTGCACCGTTTCAGACAAATGCTTGTCCAATCTCTTCTTGAAAACTAGCAAATGATATGGGCTACTCAGCCCTTCCTACTCCTGTTTGGAGCTGAAGACAAATGGTTTTACTTGGAGGGGGGGTGCAGAGAGGCTGGAATCTGAGGGTGGGATGGAGGGACATGGAGGGAATCGCCCTGGACAGGCTCCAGGCCTCAAGAGTTTGCAAACAAAGCAGGAGAATTCTCTGGGCGCCGATCCAGAAGTGGATGGTGACCTTTAATGCAGAAAAAGATTCTACTTTGCTGGTACTGCCAACCCACGTGTGAGCAAAGCAGCTTTTTATTTTTTAATACTTCTGTGTTTCTTCCTTGATGCAAAATTGACCTCCTGGTGGGGGGGGAGAGGCAATTCATCTCCCATGCTTGGAAATCCAGCTTTTGGGACCAGCAAGCCTCCTCTCCCAGCCCAGTCTACCTTACAGGCCCAGCCAGAAGCAGAGGAGAACATTGGCTTTACGGTGTCAGATTTTATACCAACCTGAAGGTTACTGCAGCGATGACTGTAAACATTGGCCTGAACTAGATTTAAGGCATGGTTTGTTCTGTGTCGTTTATAACTTTTATTTGAGCTTAATGGGTCGTGCCCTGCTTTGTTGAGGGGGGAATTGTTTTGTAAACAGAACTTTTATTCGTTGAGTACAAAAAAGGAGGACTATAAAAAGGAAGGGATGCAGGCTGGAGAGTATGAACTAAAATGATCAGAAGTTGTGGTCTTCTCTTACTGTGCCGATATTGCTGTAAATCTGTGCTTCTCAAAATTGGCAACTTTAAGAAGGGGGGGGACCCCTAACCCCCAGAATTCCCCAGCCAGCACGGACATCCACCGATTCGGGTGTAGCTTGTCTCCTAGGTGGTTTCTTAATTCGTGTTTGTTTTGTTTGTCTGGTGTTAATCCCTGCTTATCTAGATATGGGCTGCAGGAGAGGATGTGTATATAAAGCTGTGCTGAATGGAATAAAGAGAGCGGTTTTACTTTAGATTGGGGTTTCTCAAACTTGGCAACTTTTTAAGTAGGGCTTCAATTCCCAGAATTCCCCAGCCAGCAGGGGAGGACTTCAACTCCCAGAATTCCCCAGCTAACCAAAGCTGCTGGGGTTGACAAACACAGCTTTAAAGGCTCATTTACAGGACAGTTTTAAAGAACGCATAAGTCCACTGTTGCCTGCTGTATAATAGCCTGCCTTTTCCAAAATCTTTGGTAATCAGGATTTTGCTTTCTTGCTTGGCTTCAAAGAAGAAAACTCCCTAAATGTCTTAATTTATCCCCTTTAGAACGAATGACCGTTCACCCTTGACATTAGTGGGAGGCAAAATTACATTCTCTGCTACAGCTACTGATATCTTTTATTATTTATTATTAGTTTTGCAAGGCACACAGGAAGCCAGATGTTTAGGTTGGCTCTGGCATCACCATCCACCTATCGAGTCCTCCCCAAGGATCTGGGATAGGCAGACCGTTGCGGCTTGTTGGTGTTACAGGGATCATCGCAGGATATATTATTATTTCAAGAGGCTGAACTGTCCTCCTGGACAGAACAGCAGTTGACTCTTTTGGAATGCAGGCCATAAATAATGTAGGAAAAACTCATGCTCATAATTAGGGAGGGGAGTACAAACACATCACCCGGAGGCCTTGTTTTATTTTTATAGTAAAATTCCCTTCATTGCCGTTTTGCAATCGTCCAGCTGGCACTGAAACAAGAATGAGGGGGGGGGGGAAATAAAAGGGGCTAAAGGCATCAATTCAGCTTTCTGGTCAGCAGAAGCTGGAGTAAAATTAAACGTCATTCATTGAATCGTCACTAAATGAACTGTTGTAAGTCGAGGACTGTATTTTTTTCAATAAATGAAATTCCTTCCCAACTGAGGGGCAGAGATACCGTGTTATCTACAAGAATCGGACGACACATTGAAAAATACAGAGATATTTTTCTTCGTCCGATTCTTTAATCAGCTGCATTGGTCCCGTCTGAGGCCGGCGATTCTGAATGTTCTCCAAAACCCATTAGGGACACTTGGCAAAATTATTTTCTCCCAGCTTTTTTCCCCTCGGTTTTCTTGATTTCCCATCTCAAGAGCTGCAGCCCGACTCAGAATAAACACAATGTTTAAAAAATCGGCAGGCCATTTTCACAAAAGCGGCGGAATTAAAGGCAGAGATTTTAATGCCCATCAAAAGCAGCCCAACATCTAATTTATTTTTCCCCGAGGCTTCTGCGTCTGCAATAAAGTGAATTTTAGGTTTCTTTCTTTTAAAAAGAAGGAACTTATTTAATTGCCAATTGGCGCAGAAACAAGGAGAGCGAAGCTTGGTTGAATCCCCATCGCTTAAAAAAAAACACCAGGATTATTGCATTTGACATATACTTCTCCTAATAAGTGTGACTTGATGGAACAGGGAAAAATAATTTCGTAAAACAGAATTCTGTTACGGGTCACAGAGAACACATATTTTTTTCCCCCACGACAACCCCAAACTGCCTTGTTTACATTTTTCCTCCTCTTTCTTGGAGATGCCGCAACTGAAGAGCAGAAGGACGTGGAGGGTAGCCAAAGGGTTATTTACAACCCAGTAAACCGCAAGAGAAGACTTCCTCCAACTTTTTCTTCTGGGTGAGACGGGGCAGAGGAGAACGTGCCCGCAAACTCAGCAGCCGTGAGATTTTACAGATTGTTTGGAGCAGGGGGTGGATACCACAGTCATGTGAGATTCCACAATGAGTTACACAACCAAACATTTCTTGGAAACCTCTCTTTGAAAAAAAGCCAGGTTCAGCCGAGCAAAGTCATCTCGGCTTCTGAATTTTCTTCTTAGAAAGGGAAGTAGCTTACCTCCAGTCCTTGACTTACAACTAAATCTTCTAGAGACTGTTTGAAGTTACAACAGCAGTGGGGGAAAAGGGACTTATGAATGGGCCTCAAACTTACGACTGTTACAGCATCCCCGTGGTCACGTGATCAAAATCCAGGCACTTGGCAACCCATCATTATGATGGTTGCCGAGTCCTGGGGTCACGTGGTCACCATTCCTG
The DNA here is from genome assembly GCF_001527695.2 of Protobothrops mucrosquamatus. Taxonomy (NCBI): domain Eukaryota; kingdom Metazoa; phylum Chordata; class Lepidosauria; order Squamata; family Viperidae; genus Protobothrops; species Protobothrops mucrosquamatus. The sequence goes on from NW_015386539.1 coordinate 161,259, forward strand.
ACCTTCCCAGCTGGCCTCCGACAAGCAACGTTAATGGGAGAGCTCAATTTGCTTAACGACTGCATGAGTCACTTAACAACAGCAGTGATTTGCTTAACAACCGTGCCAAAAAAGATCAGTCTGACTCAAGTTAACAACTGTCTTGCTTAGCAACAGAAATTCTGATCCCGATTTTGGTCATAAGTCTTGATTCCTAAAGTCTAAAATGAGATTGCAAGAACTCAATTCAATGCATCGTGATTGAATCACCAATACTGGCTCACACCGTATGGAAAGTGCCACATCCTGGTTTTCCCCAACACAACGTGTGCGAATCCCTAGCGTGGATTCACACAACACGCTAACCCCAAACCAAAACAAACCATGATAGGGCCTAAGATGTCAGAAGCATCTGCTAAGAAACCCCTTTTCTAAACTCTCTCAGCTGCATTTTTTACACATCCCCCGTTGGTTTCCTCCTCCCCCTTCTACAACTGGCTACCAATACACACAAGATACTTCAGGTGCCCTATTTCGAGGCGTCAGACACCCGAGTAAGTCACAAACAAATGGAGCTCTTTGGCGAGACTACTGTGCTTTGGTGCCAAGAGGAAACGCACCACCGTTTGACATGGTGCTCTAAGACCACAGAGACCACCCACCCTTTCCTCTTTGATTGTCACCACACACCTGCAGTACACAACAGTTGGTTGAAACAAGCTGCAGATTGACCTTTGTTGAACCACGTGCTTAGAGGCCTCCGTGTGAAATTATTAGAACCGTTTGCTGAGCCCAATTTTACCCCCAGACTCTGCCCTTTTCTTGCTCAGGACTTCCCCTGCTCTTTTCCACTGGCCCTTTCCCCTTCCCTTAACTTGGTGTGTGCCACCTAGGTAGTCCTCAACTTACAGCAGTTTGTTTAGTGACCGTTCGAAGTTACAACGGGCATTGAAAAAAGGGACTTGCAGCCGTTGCAGCTTCCCATGTGATCAAAATTCAACCGGTTCATATTTACGACGGTCACAGTGTTCCGGGGTCACGTGATCCCCTTTTGCGACCTTCCGACAAGCAAAGCCAATGGGGAAGCCAGATTCACTTAACAACCGTGTTGCTCACTGAACGACTGCATGTGATTCACTTAATAACTGTGGTAAGAAAAAGGTCGTACAATGGGGCAAAACCCGCTTAAGAAGAAACGTCTCCGCAGCACAAATCTGGAGCTCAACTGGGTTCATAAGTCGAGAACAACCTGTATTTCTACACAAGGTTTAGGAGTCACCGTAGGAAGGGGTATCCATGAAAAAAAAATGCCCCCTGCCCAGATATTTCAGCTTTTTCTCAAACTTCGCAACAAGCGACAAAGTCCCCACGGGAAGAAAAGTCATCTACGTATTGCAAGGTTCTTTATCCCTCCCCGTAACTCTTGTGAACGCAAGCTTTCTTTTCTTCCCCTTTTAATTGATTTCTAACTCTCAAGGCTGTAAAAATTAAAAAAAAAACATCTCCCAGGGAAGCAGGTGAAGCAAATCTGTCTCAAAAGGCGGGCAGAGGGCTGGCTGGCACACCTGAGCTTCCGAAGTAAATCTTACCAAGCCCGCTGCAACTTATTCCCTGGTGCCCGCTGACAAACAGGCACAATGAGCCCCTGCCAGACAACGCACACTTTCGGCTGGCTTGCACAACTGATGCCACCGTTGCATCACACCCAGCCTCCTGCCCTGGGGCAGCCCTCCAGTGCCTTCGGGGCAGGAGGCTCGTCTGTCTGTCTGTCTATCTAGCTCAGAGGGACCATTGCAGACCCAGCCTTGCCAGGAATCTGAAGATAAAGAGAGAAGAAAGCAAAAAGCAAATAAAAATGAAAAATAATTAAAAATCAGAATGTTTTAATCCTCTACCACCTTCTCGGTCTCTCGAGACCCTCTTAGACTTACCTCGTGGGCGCAGGAGACCCACCCCATGTATCTCCGTCTTGCAAGACATCAAAGCAACGTTCTCCTCCTCCGCGGAAGCTGGAAGCAGGTCGTGATCCTCCATCCAGCCATCTCAGAGAGAAGCCAGACTAGTGTGACTCACACCCGTGTCAAATGGGCCTCAGGGCCCTGGCCTGGGGTGATAATTGCTCCAGAGCCAAGGAAAGGGACGTCGGGGAGGGTGGTGGGGACCATCCATCACCTGGAGATTCCCCGCAGAGACACCCCCCCCTCTCCACGCCCGCAAGGCTGGAAATGCAAGACGTGAGATCAGACAGGCAGCGCAGCGCCCCGGCGGGATTTTGACACATCCTAAGCAGTGAGTCATCTCCCCCCCTCCTCTTTTCAACCAATGGAAATTTCGTGGGAAGGAGGGAGGGGAAGGCAGGGGAGGTTGACCCCCTCGACCTGCGGCTTCTGGCCTCTGCTCCACGCTTGCAAACGGCTGGATCCCAAACCTGCCACTGGAAACACTCTTTGATATGGAATTGATCTTGGATGTAGAGGCATCGTGTGTGTGTGTGTGTGTGTGTGTGTGTGTGTGTGTGTGTGTGTGTGTCTGCCAGATGTTTGGGATTCCAAGGGCATGAATCTCTTGCTGCTAGTCTAATGAAGAGCAGTCTTCCAGTATTTGAGGGGCTGCCACAAAGAAGAGGGGGGTCCCCCTATTCTCCAAAGCACCCAGAGGCAGGACAAGAAGCAACAAATGGAAACCAATCAAGGAGAGAAGCAACTTAGAACTAAGGAGGAATTTCCTTGACAGGGAGAACAATCAACTAGTGCTTGCCTTCAGAAGTTGTGGGTGCTCCATCACTGGAGCTTTTAAAGAAGAGACTGGACAGCCATTTGTCTGGAATTGTATAGGGTCTCCTGCCTGGGCAGGGGGTTGGACTAGATGACCTCCAAGGTCCCTTCCAACTCTCGTGTTATTCTGCATTCTAGCTGAGGATGAGTAACCTGAACTGCAAGAGGGGCGGCAAACAACTTTGATAAACAAATTATTTATGTATTTGTTCAAGAAACGTACGTGGCCGCCCAATTCACACAGAGATGATGACTGTGAGTGGCTTGCAACATAAAAAACCCCCACAACATTAAAAACAAAAATGACATAAAAAAACACCAGTCCACTGCCTGCAAGTGGCAACACAATCACATTAATCCCTGAATTGGCTTCAGGGTAACCCACACTGGCTGGGGGGAAAAATCACATTTTTTTAAGGACCTTTCAGAAAAGCAACAGCATGGGGCCCAAAGGGAGTGGTTTTTCCATAAAGAAGGGGCCACCACCAAGAAGACGCTCTCCTATGTTCCCACCTCATCTATGGGCCCCCTGACCCACCCTGGGTGGATGCCCTGGGGAAGAGGCAGTCTTTCAAAGAGCCTGGCCCACAATCATGTAGCCAGGATGGGACTTGCATCTGGTAGGTACCTGGTCTTGAAGAGTTCCCACCTACCTTTTCCCATCTCTGGGTTCTCCAAGTCAGAGGCCCTCAAGGAGAGAAGACAGACCCACATTTGGCTTGGCTGGGCTTGGCTTAATGGCTGGATCCAAAGCTTGGCCAGCTAGAAGCATCTGAGATTAAATCACTTTGGAAAACGAAAGATAGGATAGGATGTGTTTCAGATGCGAGAGGCAGATTTCTGCACAGGATGCAGAAAAAGCCTAAATTTTACCATTTTGTTCTCCCTCCCCTGCACCCCACACCTGCTCCCCCACTGAGACCTTTCATTTGCACCTCTGATTCTTTCTGCCTTAATGTGCCAATTTTATCTCATTTATGATAAACTCCACCTGCTTCCCAACATGTTCAGCCTCCTGTTTCTCTGGGGGGGGGGAGTAAAAACACACACACACACACAAAGTGGGCTTTTATGTTCCCGCTGCGTTTTCTCCCCAACCCCCAGCCATGTATCCCTTGGTTTCATCTTATTTTAAAAGGGGAATTTAACTAATTAGTGCCAACTGGAATGCCACAAAAACAGGCTTAAAAATAAGATCCTTTCCCAAAGTTTGAGGCAAGTAGAAAATAGACTCTTTCTGTAGATGGTTTGTGAGTTTAAAATGCACCATGAGAATTTCTTACTGGAAGATTAGCAGTCGGATCACACACAGAGATAAACCTCATTTGAAGATCATTCAGATAAAAAGCAAAAGAAACCAAGAGACTAGAACACATCCTCTCCGGCAGCCCAGCCCCCAGATAAGCAGGGATTAGCACCAGACAAACAATCAAGCAGAAAACATTGTAATCAAGAGATTATCAAGAAGAAAACCACATCCCACCAACATTGGTGGGGCAAACTACTGTATATCAACAGGGAGAAAACCCCACACTGCCTCACACTGATGAGGTTACCTAGTTGGGTATTGAAATGTCTGCAAGCAAAAAACCAAGTTCAGAGAGCACCAAGAAGCACTCCTCCTCCTCCTCCTCCTCCTCCTCCTCCTCCTCCCTGCAAACCCCACTTCCTTCTAGCACTGATGATGTTATCTAATTGGGTCATGAAATGTCTGCAAGCAAACCGCCCAGCTCAGAGAGCTCAATGCATTTTCTACAATTTCTCATATAAGAATTTTTCAACTATTGTGAAGCACACTGGAGGAGGGTCAGGTTGAAACCTCACCGGGCAATCCGTGCTAGACCATACCAGAGGACGGACGCTGATCTTGGTGAAGAGGGCATTTTAGTTTCTCTATTATTATTGCCCGGTTGGGACACTGTGTTGGAAAAATTGAGGAGGCCGGCAGCTGATTGGAATATGGATTTGGTTTTTATTTTTAAGGAGGGGCAGCAGCATTGAAGAGCATCAGCTATGGATGATTTTTGAATCCAGACCTATTTTTAAAGGCTCTAATCTGGTAGGGATGACGGTTAGTTATCTCTGAATAGTTCGAGAATGTCACATGAGAGAAAAACTTTGCCCAAGGAATCAATTATAGGCCATTTTAAAGGTCTCCCTCCCTCCCTTCCACTCCTTCCTTCCTTCCCTTCTTCCCTCCCTTCTTCCCTCCTCTCTCCTTATTTTATCAGTGATACCTGTCCCCCAAAAGATTATTCTCTTCCAGGCTTTTGAAGGTGTGCCTCCCAGATAGCATCTGCTGGCTTTTGACTCGAGAACAAATAAGGTTATAATAGATTAGGAAGTTTTATTACATGGTGCGATTGGGGCATTGTATTGATTTTATCAAGGCTGCTTTTGATTTATACTCGGAGCGAGGAGCGTGCAGGTTATAAATGTGAGAAATGAGAACAATTTGCAGCGAAGAGTTTTGTCTCTGCACAAGTCATCGCAGAGTCTGCCGGGGAGCTGGTTTTGTTCTTTTAAATCCAAGACAACGGGAGGGGACTTATTCGGGGCCAGACAGAAAAATCCCTTTCCTCAACACAACATTACATCTTACCCTCCGTGTGAAACTGGACATAAGATGTCAGGTAAACTGTAACAAAACAGAATGGAGTGCAGGGAGTCCTTGCCTCAAGAGCACAGCTGGGATGAGAATTAAGCAAGACAGCTGTTAGTGAGACGAGCCTGGCTTTGGCACCTTTTGTGCCACGGTTGCTGAGTGTGTCCCAGGGTCTAACCCTAATCCTAACCCTAACCCATCTGTCTCTCCATCCCTCCATGTCTCCATCCATCCCTCTATCTCTCCATCCAACCATCTATCTCTCCCTCCATCTCTCCCTCCCTCCATTCATCCATCCATCCAACTACATCTATCCATCCATCCAGTCATCTATCTCTCCATCCATCCTTCACCCATCCCTCTATCTCTCCATCCCTCCATCCATCCCTCTATCTCTCCATCCATCCACCCATTCCTCCTTCTCTCCATCCATCCCTCCATCTCTCCCTCTATCTCTCCACACACCCATCCCTCCCTCATCTCTCCATCCATCCATCCATCCATCCATCCATCCCTCTATCTCTCCATCCATCCACCCACCCACCCACCCACCCATCCATCCATCCCTTCCCTGTGAATAAAACACGACAACTCCCCAGTGCCACAGGGTGAGCTTCTACAAACACACAGATCTTCCTTATCCAAAGTGGAACATTCAAAGCGCATTCAACTTTGGTTATTTTAACAAGCCTGTAACGGCACCAAGAATAGGTTATTTGTCTTCTCCGCTGCATTTCCCCTTCCTGAGCTGTGGCTGAAATGAAAAGGCGCAGGGCCGAGTCGTCGTAGCTGCACCAAGGGGAAACAATCACTTCTTGGAAAATTGCTTCTCGTCCGAACTGCCCACCTACAATAAGCGAATTTCCTATTCTATGCATGATTTGGTCCAGAACGACTTAGAATGAGAGCCACCCTTTATTTGCAACAAGTAAACGCAATTTTCTTCAGAAAATAAGCTGGGAGATATGCAGATTTCCCCCCCCCCAAAACAGTCAGGGCTAAATTGAAGATTTGAAAAACAAAACAGCCACCGCCACCCAAGGCCATTTGAGTTTTAAAAAAGGCGAATCAGCAGTTCCTTTCATGCCCAACCTGGAAATTGAGCTACAGAGCACCCCACAATTTTGCAGTTGGGGGTTGGAAAGCATGAGGAGAACGAGCTTCAAGAGTTATTCAGCCCCACAGCAGAAAACACAGCGCTTGGGAACTCGAAATAAAGCCGGCTCTTAAAGACAGCTTGTGTTACTCACTACAGAGACCACAGCCAACGCTGCTATTTTTAAGAACCACTTCTCTGTAGCATGTGGGGACTGCACAATACCAAAAAGCGGCATTTAAAAATACATTAAAAAAGAAAAAGAAGCCACACCAAAAATACACCAGCTCCTACAGCTCCTAATCCGTAGAAACGAAGAGGAAGAATATTCTAGAAACAGAGCAGGGTTTGAAATGGGCTGGATCCGCTTTGCCTGGCAAAGTGCAAGTCTCTGAGTACTGGACTACAACTCCCATCAATTCCACTCTTCCGGGATGAGAGTTGTATTCCAGCTGAAGGGGTGGGACACGTTGGCCCTGAAGATCTCAGAAAAGAGATAGATTAGAGGTAATCCTCATGTTACAACAGTTCAAAGTTGCAACGGCACTGAAAAAGGGGGACTTAGGACCATTGGCAGATGCCAATTCAAGATTTAGGAGGAATTATCCCATGGTTCTGTTTTCAAATCTTTCTGGCATATCCTATGTTTAATTTCGACATGGCTCTACAGGTGAAGATACTCAAAATTTCTCCCAGGGTCAGATTCTGTCTTCCTGCGTCAAACCTGGAATTAAAGAGAAACTTCCTAATGCTGAGATCAACCAGTGGAACGGCTGGCCTTCAGAGATTGTGGGTGCTCCATCACTGGAGGTTTTTAAGAGATTGGACATTTATTCAGAATGGTATATAGGGTCTCCTGCTTGAGCTGGGGGTTGGAAGGCTATTCTATTCTGTTCTGTTCTGTTCTGTTCTGTTCTAATTCTATTCCATTCCATTCCTTATTCTGTTCTATTCTATTCCTTATTCTGTTCTATTCTATTCCTTATTCTATTCCTTATTCTGTTCTATTCTATTCCTTATTCTATTCTATTCTATTCTATTCCTTATTATTTTCTATTATTTTCTATTCTATTCTATTCTATTCTATTCTATTCTATTCTATTCTATTCTATTCTATTCTATTCTATGTTCTGTTCTATTCTATTCCATTGCTTATTCTGTTCTATTCTATTCCATTCCATTCCATTCCATTCCATTCCATTCCATTCCATTCCATTCCATTCTATTCTATTCTATTCTATTCTATTCTATTCTATTCCTTATTCTATTCCATAATTCTATTCCTTATTCTATTCCTTATTCTATTCTATTCTATTCGACAAATAATGCATTTCCCCCCCAGAACAAGACCCAGGATCTAGAGAACAAGGACTGCTGATTCACAGCAGAATTCGGAGGTGACTGATGGATGGCAGGAGGGGAAAAAAAAATTTTTTTTGGCATCTTCTCTAATGGCCTTGCCATCCCGACCTGCCGCCGAGGCCATACAGTAGCGCCAGAACATGTCTCTATGCTCGACAGCCCCGCCATGAAGCCTCCGACAAGCCTGTGAGTCACCGGCAGATTTTCCAAAGATGACTCACCTGTTTGGAAAGCAACATGGCTGCACAACGGATTGGGGGGTGGGGGGTGGGGGCAGGAGAAACAGCAAAAGGTCTCCCGTTAAGGGAAGTGAAAAGCTCCGTGACCTTGAGATGAACCAGGTGAAATGACAGGAAAGGGAAGGGAAGCCTGGGCTCGGGCATCCCGTGGCAGGGGAAGCTTCAAACGAAGGAGGATATTTGTAGCTCAGGGTTGACATGAGGGGTCCCTGGTGCTCTCTGAGCTGGCTTGTTTTCTTGCAGACGTTTCATTATCCAACTAGGTAACGTTGTCAGTGCTAGAAGGGGGTGGGATTTGTAGAAAGGAGGAGGAGGAGGAGGATTGTGGGGTCCTGGGTGCTCTCTTAACTTGCTTGTTTTCTTGCAGATGTTTTGTGACCAAACTAGGTAACATCATCAGTGCTAGAAGGGAAAGGGGTTTGCGGAGAGGAGGAGGAGGAGGAGGAGGAGGAGGAGGAGGAGGAGGAGGAGGAGGAGGAGGAAGACTGTGAGAACAAACACCACTCCCTTCTAGCACTGATGATGTTACCTACTTTGGTCACGAAACATCTGCAAGAAAACAAGCCAGCTCAGAGAGCATCAAGGATCCCTCATAATAAGCTTATTTCTGAGAGGAAAAAAAATCTCCTTTTTTCCCCAGATGAAATCTAGGCTGAAATCACCAAGCTCCTATCTTTGCTTTCTAGGTTTAGTTTCAGGTACAAAAAAAGCCAGCCACTGCCTTGGAAGAAGGCAGTTCATCCATTCTAAAAACATAAAGAGGGAATTCTGGGAGTTGAAATCCACAAGTTGCCAGGACTGGACAAACCTTTTCTACAAGGACAGGGAGATGATTGAGAGAGATGCCTTTTCCGACGCACTGTTCAAAAATTGGTAACCCCAAACACCCAAAAATCTACTTCTGCAACCCGATTAAAAGATGGCCAATCTGCATGTTGCTTTTAATGGCTTCTGCAACCTCAGTTGGGTTAGTGGAGCTGGATTTGCTTCCGGACCCTCCAATAGTGGACACTCCCCTCCTTGCAACGGGGTTTGTGTTGTTTTAAAACAAGTAAGATTGATATTAAAAAAAAAATAAGACCACCACCACCAGTTTGGTTTAAATGATGGCTCCCATCTTTTGAGGTCCACCAGCATCGCAATTTAGCTGCTAAATCTCAGAGGTGAGGACTCTCCTTTGCAACAGAGGTAAAAAAAAAAAAAAAAAAGCGATAGGGATGCGAATCTTCTACCCCCAATATTCACAATATTCGTGTAATGCCGTGGTATCTGACTTTTGGACTGCCTCCAATGTTGGTGACAGGACATGCCCAGGGGGTAGGGTTTTGGAGGGGGGGCTGTTCTTTTCCTTTTGACGTCACTGGCCTTTCTAAGCACAGCTGTCCAAACATTTGGCCTCTCCAAAGCCAGCAGCGTGCGTGCCTTAAGCCCCGGACTGGATCCTTGGCTCTCTGCTTGGAGGAACCCATCCCTAAAGCCTCCCTGCCCCGGAGGAATCTGAAAATGCATTTTTTTTGCAGCCACCCCCGTTGAACAGGGGCAGGTTATTATCACAGCTTTTTCCGTCCTCAAAACTGGAAAGAGGCAACGTGGGTCATTTTATGTGTGCATCCATAAAGCAAATAATGGAAAATATTTGAACTGTTGTGGGGTCCTTGGTGCTCTCTGAACGTGGTGGTTTTCTTGCAGATGTTTCATGACCCAACTAGGTAGCATCACCAGTGCTAAAAAGGAGTGGGGTTTGTGAGGAGGAGAGGAGAGGAGAAATGGAAGGAAGGAAGGAAGGAAGGAAGGAAGAAAGAAAGAAAAAAAGAAAGAAAGAAAGAAAGAAAGAAAGAAAGAAAGAAAGAAAGAAAGAAAGAAAGAAAGAAAGAAAGAAAGAAAAGGATTGTGAGATCCTTGGTATTCTCTCTGAGCTTGCTTGTTTTCTTGCAGACATTTCATGACCTAACTAGGTAACATCATCAACATCTGTAAAGACATGAACACGGAAAATGGTTGCAGAAAACGGCTTGCTCTTCGCAACACATTCCTCACCATAACTCAGGTCACCAAAGGACCCTTTGCTGCATCCACACACAAGACAGAATCCCACAAAATTAACAGGAGAGTTAGTTGCACACCAAACATCCAGCCCCACACCCATGCCAACCTCAGAGCCGAGCCACGGTGATACGATCTCAAGCCTATTCCCCTTTTGGGTTTAGCCAGCCAAGGGTTACTTAATTTGGATTGCCTGTTGAGATTTACAACAACGCCAGAATTTTGGGGGGCGACTGCAATCCCCCCAGTGTAAAACCTGCCCGGTAACAGGGATAAAATAAATCGGTCCTAGTCATTCGCCATTTCCAGAGCAGGCTGTCTTTCGTTTTGTTTTCTTTTTTTAAGGACACTTTTGCTGTATTGTTTTCGCGCACAAAATAATTACTGGGAACTTAAGAGTAAACAATACGCTCGCTCTGCCAGAGCACTAGAAGGAAACAGCAGATATACAGCGTAATAGAGCTTGGAAAAATAGATTTAAAAAAAACAGGTCATGTGTCGACAAAGAGACTGTAGACTGGAAGTTTTTAAGAAGAGACCAGCCAGCCACTTGTCAGAAATGCCTGAGTAGGGAGGGGGTTGGACTAGAAGACCTCCAAGGTCCCTTCCAACTCTGTTATTCTACTCTATTCTATTTGTGTTGCTAAGCGAGAGTTTTGTTAAGCGAGTTTTGCCCCATTTTACAACCTTTCCTGCCTCCTTTGTCAAATGAATCGCTGCAGCTGCTAAGTT